>NW_018393260.1:25775-57956 GCF_900095145.1 Mus pahari
AATTCTTGATCTTTCCAAGACTTTTATCATGAATGTGTGTTGGANTTTGNCAAATGCTTTCTCAGTATCTAACGAGATGATCATGTGGTTTTGTCTTTGAGTTTTTTTATGTAGTGGATTACGTTGATGGATTTCTGTATATGAAACCATCCTGCATCCTTGGAATGAAGTTTCTCTACACAAAGGATAAACAGGCTGAGAAAGAAATTAGGGAAACAACACCCTTCACAATAGTCACAAAAATATAAAATACTTTGGAATGACTCTAACTAAGGAAGTGAAAGATCTGTATGATAATAACTTCAAGTCTCTGAAAAAAGAAGTCAATGAAGGTCTCAGAAGTTTGAAAGACCTCCCATGCTCATGGATTGGCAGGATTAATATAGTCAAAATGGCTATCCTTCTGAAAGCAACCTACAGATTCAATGCAATCCCCATCTAAATTCCAACTCAATTCTTCACTGAGTTAGAAAGGGCAATATGCAAATTCATCTGAAATAACAAAAACCCTAGGATAGCAAAAATGATTCTCAACAATAAAAAAACCTCTGGCGGAATCACCATGCCTGACCTCAAACTGTACTAGAGAGGAATTGTGATAAAAACTGCTGATACTGGTAGAGCAACAGACAGGTAGATCAATGGAACAGAATTGAGGACCCAGAAATGAACCCACAAACCTATGGTCACTTGATTTTTGACAAGAGAGCTAAAACCATCCAGAGGAAAAAAGACAGCATTTTAACAAATGGTGCTGGCACAACTGGCAGTTATCATGGAGAAGAATGCAAATTGATCCATTTTTATCTCCTTGTAAAAGGCTCAAGTCTAAGTGGATCAAACAACTCCACATAAAACCAGAGACACTTGAATTTATAGAGGAGAAAGTGGGGAAAAGCCTCAAAGAAATGGGACAGGGGAAAAAATTCCTGAACAGAACAGCAATGGCTTGTGCTGGAAGATCAAGAATCAACAAATGGGACCACATGAAATTGCAAAGCGTCTGTGAAACAAAGGATAATGTTAAAAAAAAAAAACGGCAGCCACTGCTTGTGGACGTTGTACATCGTGGTGCGGAGCCTAGTGCGCACCACGATGTACAACGTCCACAAGCAGGGTTCCTCAGAAAACTGGACATAGTACTACCGGACAATCTAGCAATACCTTTCCTGGGCATATACCTAGAAGATGTTCCAACTGGTAGTAAGAACACATGCTCAACTATGTTCAGTGCAGCCTTATTTATAATAGCCAGAAGCTGGAAAGAACCCAGATGTCCCTCAATAGAGGAATGAATACAGAAAATGTGGTACACAATGGAGTTCTACTCAGATATTAAAAACAATGAATTTATGAAATTCCTAGGCAAATGGATGGATCTGGAGGACATCATGCTGAGTGAGGTACCCCAATCACAAAAGAACTCACTTGATAGGCAATCACTGATAAGTGGATATTAGCCCAGAAACTTATAATATCCAAGATACAATTTGCTAAACACAAGAAAATCAAGAAGAAAGAAGACCAAAGCATGGATACTTAGAGGGAACCAGATACCCATGGAAGGAGTTACAGAGAAAAGTTTGGAGCTGAGAGTGAAGGAAGAACCATCCAGAGACTGCCCCATCTGGGGATCCATCTCATAATCAGCCACCAAATGCAGACACTATTGCATATGTCAGCAAGATTTTGCTGAAAGGACCCTGATATAGCTCTCTCTGGTTATGCTATGCCAGTGCCCGGCAAATACAGAAGTGGATGCTCACAGTCATCTATTGGATGGAACACAGGACCCCTAATGAAGGCGGTATAGAAAGTACCCAAGGAGCTTAAGGGGTCTACAACCCTATAGGAGGAGGAACAATATTAACTAACCAGTACCCCGCCCCCAGAGCTGTGTCTCTAGTTGCATATGTAGCAAAGGATGGTCTAGTCAATCATCAATGGGAGGAGAGGCCCTTGGTCTTGTGAAGATCATATGCCCCACTATAGGGGAATACCAGGGCCAGGAAGCAGGAGTGGGTGGGTTGGGGAGTATGATGGGAGGAGGGTATAGAGAATTTTGGGGATAGCATCTGAAATTAAAATGAAGAAAATATCTAATAAAAAATGAGCAATAAGTATGTTCTATGTCTTAAAACACAAAAACTATAACATAAATTTTAATTAAGGTCATATCATATATAAAGTATAGTTGAAAGTGTAGTAAATGGGTCCTATTGTGCCTCTATTTGAATATTTGTTTTGTTTAAAAAACTGAAAGGTTAAATACAGTTTACAAGTAAGACAAGACATGCCCGTAGACATTGTTCTTGATATTCATCTATAAGCTTGCAACTTTTGTGAAGATAAATGACTTATCATGGCATGTACATACATACATACATATATACATACATACATACATACATACATACATACATACATACATACGTGGATTTGGCAGTTAGTCAGGAAACTCTGAGTCTTTAACATCCCTGTGGACCTGTGCATTGTTTAATTACATTTAGATTATTGATTGATATCAACTTACATTAACATGAGGCAACATTATAAAAGCACCCAGTGGTATAATTTAAAGCTTTTGCAATATTTTCCAGTTAGCATTTCTATAAAGTTCTATATGTCCCTAAAATAAAACAGCACCTTTTCTCCTAACCTGCATTTTGAAGTATTTCTGTCTCACTATCTCATATAAATTACATCATATAGCATAAACAAGAGGAAGTGATCGAACATTGAGGATGGAGATCTCAAACAAGACGAGCCAGGTTAGAAAATGAAGTTGCATTTAAGTTCCCTTGAGTGAGTGAGAGGATGCAGGGTCTGAGTGCTTTCCTAGAGACGCTTTGTTATTAGCTTCACAACCTTGATAAAAGTGCTTTATCCTTGAGGATATTTTGTTTTATTTCACTAAAAATTGGCTATTTTCCCTGGCTTTATGCTGCAATGTCACCAAAAGGAGAATAACCCTGGCTGGGAATATCTTTCCCACAAGATAACAAACAAGCTATCAATTCCTTAAACTTCAGATTCTCTTACTTCATGTTTCAATAGCTATACAGGATTTTTTTTAAACAATCATCTTCCAAAGCATTTTATTTTGGCCAGTATCCTGTTAATGTGGGGTTGATCAGTACATAATTCACAAAACTTTATACATTAATCCAAATGAATTTTATGTGTATCAAAATTTTAATTTTAATTAAGAAAGTTAAATATAGGTTGACTTGGAAATGTTCCTGTAATGATTGTTATTTCCATTTTTAGTATATATTAGACAAACTTTAATTACTTTACATGTGTGAATGTTTATATAATATTACATATCTGTCACAATTTTTATAAAGTAGCTATTGTAACGACAATCTGACTGGTAAAAAATCTGAGAGTCTGGTGAAATAAGATGACAAGTATTACAAAATTAATTTTTCCAGTCATACTTGTTTTCATTACTGTGACCAAGTAATTACCTGACTGAAAAAACATTAAAGGGCCTAAAGGGATATTAAATAGAAGAGAGCACATACTGTTGGGAGGGAAAGGTGAAAGTGGCATAGGGGAGGAAATATAGGTAAGGGAATGTGGTGTAGAATTTATCAAAATATTTGTGCACATATGAATATTAAATACAATATTTTTAAGTATATAGGGATCAAAATTTCTCACTCAGAAGTTGAATTTGCATATAAATTAGACATAAAGAGAAAATAACTATTAAAAACAAATTATATAGCTGCACTGATACCATGAGAAGGTATAGAGAATCCAGATTGGTGATGTCAAACATCCATACACTGAAACATCTATCATGTAGCCATGATAAAGAATTATAATGTCAATGCAAACTTATTAATATGAAATGTGTTAAAAGATATTTAGTGGTAAAATACTGAAATTACATTTAACTAAAAGGCTATTATAAATACCTCTCTCTTGCTCTCCCCATCCTTGCTCCCTCCTTTTCTCCATCTCTCTTTCCACTTCATGCTCCCTTTTATTCCCCTTTCTCTTTTTTATTAGATATTTTCTTCATTTTAATTTCAAATGCTATCTCCAAAGCTCCCAATATCCTCCTCCCACCAATGCTCCCCAACACACCCATTCCTGCTTTCTGGCCCTGGTATTCCCCTATAGTGGGGCATATGATCTTCACAAGACCAAGGGCCTCTCCTCCCACGGATGACTGACTAGGCCCTCCTTTGCTACATATGCAACTAGAGACACAGCTCTGGGGAGGTGGGGTACTGATTAGTTAATATTGTTCCTCCCCCTATAGGGTTGCAGACCCCTTAAGCTCCTTGGGTACTTTCTATATCTCCTTCATTAGGGGCCCTGTGTTCCATCTAATAAATGTGAGCATCCACTTCTGTATTTGCCAGGCACTGGCATAGCCTCACTAGAGAGAGCTATATCAGGGTCCTTTCAGCAAAATCTTTCTGGCATATGCAATGGTGTCTGGGTTTGTTTGTTGTATATGGGAAGGGTCCCCTGGTGGGGCAGTCTCTGGATGGTCTTTCCTTCAGTCTCAGCTCCAAACTTTGTCTCTGTAACTCCCTCCATGGGTATTTTGTTCTCCATTCTAAGGAGGGACAAAGTACCCACAATTTGGTCTTCCATTTTCTTGAGTTTCATGTATTTTGCAAATTGTATCTTGGATATTCTAAGTTTCTGGGTTAATATCCACTTATCAATGAGTTTGTGACTCTAACTAAGGAAGTGAAAGATCTGTATGATAAGAATTTCAAGTCTCTGAAGAAAGAAATCAGTGAAGATCTCAGAAGATGGAAAGATTTCCAATTCTCATGGATTGGCAAGAATAATATAGTCAAAATGCCTATCTTGACAAAAGCAATCTACAGATTCAATGCAATCCCCATCTAAATTCCAACTCAATTCTTCACTGAGTTAGAAAGGGCGATTTGCAAATTCATGTGGAGTAACAAAAAAATCTAGGATAGCACAAACTATTCTCAATGATAAAATAATCTCTGGTGGAATCACCATGCCTGAACTCAAGCTGTACTACAGAGCAACTGTGATAAAACCTGCATGGTACTGGTACAGTGACAGACAGGTAGACAAATGGGATAGAATTGAAGACCCAGAAATGAACCCACATATCTATGGTCACTTGATCTTTGATAATGGAGATAAAACCATCCAGTGGAAAAAAGACAGCATTTTCAACAAATGGTGCTGGCACAACTGGTGGTTATCATNTAGAAGAATGTGAACTGATCCATTCTTATCTCCTTGTACAAAGCTCAAGACTAAGTGGATCAAACAACTCCACATAAAACCAGAGGCACTGAAATGTATAGAGGAGAAAGTAGGGAAAAATCTTCGAAGATATGGACACAAGGGAAAAGTTCCTGAACAGAGCAGCAATGGCTTGTGTTGTAAGATTGAGAATCAAGAAATGGGACCTCATAAAATTGCAAAGCTTATGTAAGGCAAAAGACATTCTCAATAAGACAAAAAGGCCACCAACAGTTTGGGAATCTATCTTTACCAATGCTACATGTGATAAGGGACTAATATCCAGTATATATAAAGAACTCAAGAAGATGGACTTCAGAGAATCAAATAACCCTATTAAAAATGGAGGACAGAGCTAAACAAAGAATTCTCAACTGAGGAATACCGAAGGGCTGAGAAGCACTTAAAAAATGTTTAACATCCTTAATCATGGGGGAAATGCAAATCAAAACAACCCTGAGATTACACCTCACACCAGTCAGAATTGGTAAGCTCAAAAATTCAGGTGACAGCTGATGCAGGTGAGGATACGGAGAAAGAGGAACAGTCCTCCATTGCTGGTGGGATTGCAAGTTGGTACAACCATTTTGGTAATCAGTCTGGTGATTCCTCAGAAAATTGGACATAGTACTACCAGAAGATTCAACAATTCCTCTCCTGGGCATATACCCAGAAGATATTGCAAGTGGGTAATAAGGACACATGCTCCACTATGTTCATAGCAGCCTTATTTATAGTAGCCAAAAGCTGGAAAGAACCCAGATGTCCCTTAATAGAGGAATGGATTCAGAAAATGTGGTACATTTACAAAGTGGAGTTCTACTCAGCAATTAAAAACAACAAATTCATAAAATTCTTAGGCAGATGGATTGAACTGGAGGATATCATCCTGAGTGAGTTAACCCAGTCACAAAAAGACACACACGATATGCACTATTGATAAGCAGATATTAGTCCTTTTCTCTTTATGTCTCTCTCAACCAATAATTTTATTCACCAGTAGATTTTAGATATACTGTCTAGATGCAGACATTGAAGTGATTCACCTTTCCTTGTATATTGTCATTAATTTTTTTCTATAGAAAAGAAACAAGGCTTTGTGCTTTTTAAGGCTTCTTGGAAATATAAAGTTTCTATATCTCTTTTATCTGGAAACTAAATGGTCAAAGGCAGGGTAGGAACCACAAGGTGGGATTAAAATTTTCTACTGCATTTAGACTCCAGGTTCACTGTGGAATAGATGGTTGAAAGACCATAGAAAGCTATGGAAACAAAAAGTTTACTTTGAGACTCTAACTCCTAGGAATCTAAGAAGGTAAACCACAATGTCTCACTGATATGACTGTCCATACAAGTGCTAAACAAGGACAATAACAATAGGCATACTCTACCCAAAGAACTACAAGCTACTAAGGCATGCTTAAATGAGGAGTAACGATCTTCTCCAGTACCACATGGTCAGTCCAGAAACATACATGCAACTCACATTATACAGGTTGAACAGGATGTATTTATGCATTTAAAGTACAAACATGTAACAATAATTAATAAGGAAATCATGATATTGAAGGAAACAATGGAGGTTTATAGGGAGATAAGTAGCAAGAAAGAGGAAGAAGAAAATAATATGACTATCTTACAATTTCATAATATAAAATAATTTAAAAAGGACTATTTGTTGTGTAGTATCTTGAATAGAAAAGGTGTAGTACCTATTCTATGCTTGAATGGATGCAGGAGACAGCACAAACCATTTAGACCAACCAGGCCCCTGCCCCACTCTTGTGAAGATGCAAAAGAAGTAGGAGGGAAAGCACATGTTGACCAGGCTGACCAGGAATCACTATGAAGAAAAGAATATGTGATGGAAGTGTGGGAAATATTGAAGAGGAAAGCAGTATATGAGCTAATCCTGGGTGAACCTGGAGATGTGAAGGTAGTGACACGTGTGAGAGAGGGCTGAGGATGATAAAATGTAAATTACCCAATAGTGTCAGTGGGGTAATGTACACCACTCTGTAGTTTATGCAGCTGCAGATGTCAGATTGTCCTGGCTCTGCGCAGTGACAGAGGTCTGAGATGAGAATTGGTTACTTCTTGGTTTAAACCTTCTTGAAGAACCAATGTGGCCCATGATATCACTGAGAGCCATATGTGAATCAGTGGTCCTGATAGGCCCAGGGACCAAGTTGAGATCCAAGGTTCATGTTACCACCCAGTATCATGTGGATGTCTATGGTCTATGCCCTAGCTTGAAGCCATGGATGATGTCCATTTTCATGTTGCTTCCAGGGGCCATGTCTGTATCTATGATCCCATTGTAGCCAGGATATGTATTTATGTATGTAGCCTAGGTTACCAATGGAAGCCATTGAGTGTGCTCCATGTTGAAGTCCATTGGCTATGCATTCTCCAGTGGCTATATTGATGTGAGTGCCACCTGATGGTATGGTGATGTCTGGGTTCAGGCCACCACCAAGAGCCATGTTTGGGACTGAGGTCCTCCTACTGCTAGAGGCTGTGTGATTGTCTGTGGACCCCATCATAACCAAAGTCCATGTGGATGTACAAGACCATTTTGTGGTCCAATGTCCTGCTAAAGCTGGGGTCTGTTTTGATTTCTCTATCCTGGGTTATCACTGAAGTCCTAGTAAAGGTTTGTGATGTAGCCTGATTATATGCTGATATCTGTGAGCTATGCTGTCATATCACACTATTGATGTGAGTGGCCTGTGCTGCTATCTGAAACCATGTTGATATTTCTCATCTAAGTTACCTTCAAGGGCTCTTTCTGGGTACGTAGTCATATTGCAGCCAGGTGACATGTTTGTTGTGAGTGCTGTTGACAGAAACTATGCGATAGACCATGATCCATGCTTCAGCTGTCTGTAAAGAGCAAGGAATATACATTAGAAGTTTTATTAATAAGTAAAGATGCATAGTTGAGAAACAGGGAGGTAGGGGGCTTCTATGACAATTCCTACCCCCCGATTCCTCCTCCCGAAACATAACAGGAAACCATCCAAGAGAACTGTTTAAAGGTTTGATATGGATGCTGATGTGTGCTCACCACAATTGATGGATTCTGGCAGGGTTGCAGGAAGGGAAGGACTCAATTCTATTTCAGGGTCAGGTCACTGGGAGTTTGAACACGGTCCAGTGAATGAAAAAAAAAAGCTTTATATGTATGTATATTTACTGTGAGTTTTGTTTTGATTTTGTTTTTCTGCTTGTGAAGAGGCCATAAAGGCAGGGAGGTGGCAGATATAGAAGGACTGGCGAATGTGAAAGGGTGTAATTTCAAATTCCCAAAGAATCAGAAAAGTATTATTCTGAAAATAAAATCAAAAAGGGGTAGTAGATGAATCTAAGTAAATGTAAGTGGCCATGACAAAGGTCAGCGAGTATAGACATTTGCCACCAAGCCTGGTGAACTGAATTCAACCCCCAGAATATACACATACATTCACTGGAGATCAGAATGTTTTCACATTGAGACCATGTTGAGTAGATCTGTGAGCATTGGGGTTAGTGACAGAGCTGGATGGATGAGAACTCTTGTGCACAGACAGCCTGTGTGATAAGGGAAATAAGCAAAAGAAAAAGCCCATTTCTCCCAGTGCAAAGCACCATGATCCTGCAATCTACCCAGTGCCCACAGGATGCCTACTAATGATCCAGTGTGGAAAGAACAATGTCTTGTCTTCTTTATCAGGACATGAAGCATTAGTGGTCAGATAAGAACAGCCTATCTCATAGCCTGAGGCAAGTAAAGAACACAATGAGTGACTAGAATTCAAAGAAACTAGGTCTCTACTTCCTTGAAAGATATGGGATACAGGAAGTATCTAAACAATATGTATTGATTCAAGTAAGGACAAACAAGTGTTTTTGAAGAACATTCACATGCACTTTCTTCTGTCATGAGACTAGCCAGTACTTTACTGTCAGAACCCCAGAATTGCCATCATCTCAACACACCCATAGAATGCCCACCTTGTGTTGAGGATTAGGGAAGATGCTAATGACAGTGAGGTGGCTAAGGAGGTAGGTCTGCATTCCAAAGGTAAAAAATCACCAATAATCTGTTTATTGTTCTTATGACAAATAAGGATTAAGTGAAATGATCTGGACTTTTTAAATAGAGTATATGAACAAATCTGGCTGCCAACTGAGAAGAATTTATAGAGGTAGTCTTAGGTAATAAGAAATGAGAGGCCCCCTCCACTGTTTTCCATGGTAACTCAACAGAATCTGGAATATACACCGACATACTTCTTGTCAATGTTCCAACAAATTTCTATTCGGTTATTTTTTTATATTTTTAATATCCTTATTAATATTTATTTGTTAACAAATTGTTCTATTTTCTTTTAGTCCTTTACATTAGGTTTTTTAATAAAGGAGAAATATATTTGATAAATAATCTTATTTTCTGACTTAAAAATTAGGATAAACAAAAATATATGAAATTCAGGAGGCAATCAGGAGAGAGGTAAGAATGTAAATAGAAAGGGAAATAAAACATTAAACAGGAAAGCAATAGGGAGCTTTCCTGGCTAATTTTATGTCAACTTGATACAAGGTAGAGCCCTCTAAAAGGAGGGAAACTCAATTGAAAAATACCTCCATAGTATCAAGATATACTTAAATTTTCTTAAATAGCGGTTGATGGGTAAGGGCCTAGTCATTGTGGGTGGTGATATTCCTGAGTAAGTAGTTCTGGCTTCTATAATAAAGCAGGTTAAATAAAACATGAGGCCCATGCCCGTAAGAATATTCCTTCATGGCCTCTGCATCAGCTCTTAAATCCATGTTCCTCCTCTGTATGAGTTTCTACCTTCAGTGATGGACTACAGTTTGGAAGTGTAAACCAAGTAAACTGTTTCCTCTCCAAGTAGAAATCCCAAGACAGAGAAAGAAGTGGTGGTTCATGGTGAAATACACAGACTGTTTTTTACAGAGGACCTGAGTTCATGTCCCAGAATGCAGGGTCACATCCTTCTGTAATCCCAGGTTCAGGAGATCCAATGCCCTCCTCTGACCTGCAATTGCACAGTATTTTAATCCCCACCATTATATATGTACACATAATTAAAATCAAAAAAATAAACTTGAGTAGTCAGTGAAAACAGACATTGATTCTTTGAATGAGGGATGGATCCATAGGTGGGGCAGTCTCTAAAAGGTATTTCCTTCAGTCTCTGCTCTACTTTTTCCCCTGTATTTCATTTTGACAGGGCCAATTTGAGGTTAATGTTCCAAATCTGTTATTGATTGGTCATGTTAAAATTACTGTTTTCTTCCATAGCATTTAATGTTGTTTTGTTGTATTGATTGTACTCTTTCCAATTGTGTTAGTGTATTGAAATCTGGCATGTCTGTACGGTAGTCTATTAACCATTTTGGGTTTTATTGCCTGTGAATATTACAGGACCTTAGTATTCTGAAAGAAGTTTTCAGGGACTGGAAGAAGACCCATCAGGAATGCTTTGATAACCATGTGGAGTGCTTGGAATGTAATTCCGTCCTACCTTCTCCACTTCCTTGACCCAGTACTTGGCTTACTAATTCCACTACCGCTAGGACCTTTTCTTTTTAATAAAATTATGGTCTTCATTAAGGGACAAATAGATGCAATTAAGGCCCAATCATTGCAGATTCATTACTACCAGCAAGCAATGTAAGATCTGGGAGATGGTTTTGATGACATTCTTAAGAACGGCCTGTAAAAAAACTGAGCTCATGCTTGGACTTTCACCTTTCCAGTGTGATGGAATAGCTAGCCAGTGATGGTCAACTGAGAGGAGGAAGCTACCCTTAACATGAATGACAACATAAAACAACCCCGCTAAGATGATGCCCTCCCTCCATAACAGGTACAACTGTTCTTTCTGTCCATTTTGGGCATGACTGTCTTTGCAAACTCTCTGACCTAGGCTTGATCCCTTGGAGTCTCTAGGACCAAGCTGATTTAGACATTGGCGCCCTAAGTATGCCTTGTTTCTGTATGCAGAAAGGGGGTCCTGTTGGGGACCAAAAGCCCCTGGAATCTCAGTCTCCATCTCGTTCCAGAGCCATCATCTATTAACTAACACTTTTATTTTTTTCCACTATCTTGCTTCCATTCTCACAGTCGACTCAGGACATTTTATGATAGGGGATTTCTGGACATTTTACAATGGGGACATTCCATTTACACTAATGTATAACTATGTGATAATACTGGTTTGGTCTGAACACCTGGGCAAATACCATTTGTCATTTTCAGCTTTATAAACCCTCCAATTCCAAAGAGTAAATGAGACTTGAAAATACTTCCTTTGCAACTTCTGATCCCAATTTTGTAATTGTAGCTCCCTTCTTTGGAGAATCCTATTGTTTAATTCCTGTAGGCTGGGGAAAATCTCCAAAAAAGCAAACAACCCAATCAAATAATGGGGTATAAAACTACACCAAGAATTCACAACTTAGGAATCTCAAATGACTGAGAAGCACCTAAGAAATGTTCAAAGTTTTTGGTGATCAGAGAAATGCAAATCAAAACTACCCTGAGATTCCACCTTACACTGAAAAGAATGGTTAAGATCAAAACCTCAGGTGCCAACACATGTTGGAGAGGATGAGGAGACAGAGGAACACTCCTCCATTGCTTGTAGGATTGCAAACTGGTACAACCACTCTGAAAATCAATCTGTAGGTTCTTCAGAAAATTAGAAATTGATCTACCTGAAGACCCTGCTATACCACTCTTGGGAATATACCCAAAAGATGCCCCACCATGCCACAGAGGCATGTGTTCCACTGTGTTCATAGAGGGCTTGTTTGTGATAGTCAAAGCTGGAAACAACCAAGATATCCCATGACAGAAGAATGGACACAGAAAACATGGTTCATTTACACAATGGAATACTACTCAGTTATAAAGAATGAGAACTTCCAGAGTCTTACAGGCAAATGGATGGAACAAGGAAATATCATCCTGAGTTAGGTAACTCAGTCTTGAAAGGACATACATGTTATGTACTCACTAAAAAGTGGATATTAGCCAAAAAAAAACTTATTAAAAAACCTTATTAAATACCCAAGATACAATCCATAGAACTCAAAAAGCTTAACAAGATGAAGTGATCAAGTGACAATGCCTCAGACCTACTTGGGAGAGAGAAGAAAGTAATCACAAGTGGGGAGGGAGGGAGGGAGGAAGCTGGGAGAGAAAGTGGAAAGGGAGAGGGAGTTGGAGGGGAAAGAGGAACTTGATCTCCTATTGGTCGAGGCAAAAGGACTGAAGCCCTGAAGGCCAAGAGAAAGAATGTAAACAGGCAACCTCAGGAAATAGGAGGTTGTGGGAACACCCCAGAATTCATCTAAACCTGGAAGGTGAGAGACTATCAGGATTCAAAGAGAGGAACCTTAGATGAAACATCTGACAGTAGGAAGAGGGAACTTCTAGAGGCCAACTTCAGCAGGAAGTCAGGACATCAAGTGAGGGATGGGTTACCATCCCACAGTCATAACTCTGACCCATAATTTTTACTGTCTGAATGAATTACAGGTATTGAAATGGAGAGGAGCCTGAGGAAAAGAATGTCCAGATACAGACCCAAATTGGGATCCAGCTCAAGGGGAGGTTCCAAGGCCTGGCACTATTAGTGAGGTTATGGAGAGCTCACAAAAAGGGATCTATCATGACTGCCCACTGAAAGACCCAACAAGCAGCTGAAACAGTCAGATGTAGATATTTGCACCCAACCGTGGACAGAAGCAGCTGACCCCAGTTTTTGATGTAGGGAAAGCTGAAAGAAGCTGAAGAGAAGAGCGATCCTGTAGGAGGAGTAGCAGTCTCAATTAATCTGTACTCCCAAGAACTCTCAAACACTGGACCACCAAAGAGACAGCATACATCAGCTGATATGAGGCCCCCAACACACACACACACACACACACACACACACACACACACACACACACACACAGTAGAGGACTTCTGGGCCTTTGTTCATTCAGAGATGATGGACCTAACCCTCAAGAGACTGGATGCCCCAGGGATTTTAGAGATCAGGTGGGGTGAAGGGCAGGGGCATTCATGTCATGTAGATGGGGAGGAGGTGTGGGATGTGGAGCTGACAGAGCATGGAAGGGAAGCACAGAATGGAATATGGAATGTAAAAAATAAATTAAAAAGAAAAAAAGAGAAAAAAATGCTGTCTTTTTACCACTGGATGTTTTTAGCTCATTTGTCAAATATCAAGTGACCATATGTATGTGGGTTCATTTCTGGGTCTTCAATTCTATTCCACTTATCTCCCTGCCTGTCTCTGTAACAATACCATACAGTTTTGGTTTTGTTTTTTTATCACTATTGCTCTGTAATACAGCTTGAGGTCAGGGATGGTGATTTCCCCCAGAAGTTTTCTTATTGTTGAAAATAGTTTGCAATATCCTGGGTTATTTGTTATTCCAAATAAATTTGCAAATTGCTTTTTATAACTCTATGAAGAATTTAATTGGACTTTTAATGGGGATTGCATTGAACCTGTAGATTGCTTTCGGCAAGATGAACATTTTGACTATATTGATCCTGCCAACCCATGAGCATGGTAGATCTTTCCATCTTCTGAGATCTTCTTCAATCTTTCTTCAGAAATTGGAAGTTCTTGTCGTGTAGAACTTTCACTTGTTTAGTTAGAGTCATGCCAAAAAATTTTATATTGTTTGTGACTATTGTGAAGGGTGTTGTTTCCCTAACTTTCTCACCCTGTTTATTCTTTGAATAGAGGAAGGCCACTGATTTGAGTTAATTTTATACCCAGCAACTTTGCTGAAGTTGCTTAACAGGTTTAGGTGTTCTCTGGTGGAATTTTTGTGTCACTTAAGTATATTATCATATCATCTGCAAATAGTGATATTTTGATTTCTTCCTTTTCAATTTATATCCATTTAACATCTTTTTGTTGTCTAATTGCTCTAGCTAGGATTTCAAATACTATAGTGTGTAGGTAGAGTGAAAGTGGCCAGCCTTTTCTAGTCCCAGATTTCAGTGGGATTGGTTCAAATTTCTGTCCATTTAGTTTGATGTTGGCTACTGGTTTGCTGTATACTGAGTTTACTGTGTTTAGGTATGATCTTTGAATTCCTGATCTTTCCAAGACCTTTATCATGAAGGCATTTTGGATTTTGTCAAATGCTTTCTCAGCATCTAATGAAATGATCATATGTGTTTTTTTCTTTGAGCTTGTTTATGAAGAGTTGATTATGTTGATAGATTTCCCTATATTGAACCATCCCTGCATCCCTCGGATGAAGCATTCTTGATCATGATGGATGACCATTGGCTGTGTTCTTGGATTAAATTTGTGAGAATTTTGAGTATTTTTGCATTGATATTCTTAAGGGAAATTGGTCTGAAGTCCTCTTTCTTTGTTGAATCTGTGTGGTTTAGATATCAGAGTAACTATGGATTCATAGAATGAGTAGGGTAGAGTTCCTTTTGTTTCTATTTTGTAGAATAGTTTGAGGAGTATTGGAATTAGATTCTCTTTGAAGGTCTGATAGAAGTAAACCCATCAGGCCCTGGGCTTCTTTTTTTTTTTTTTTTTTTTTGTTTTGAGACTTTTATTGACTGTTTCTAGTCCTGGAGGTCATATGGGACTGTTTAGATAATTTATTTGATCCCTATTTACCTTTGGTACCTGGTATCTGTCTAGAAAATTGTCCATTTCATCCAGATTTTCTACTTTTGTTGAGTATAGTCTTTTGTAGTAGGATTTAATGAATTTTTTTTTATTTCCATGGTTTCTGTTGTTATGTCTCTCCTTTTCCCCTTTTCTTTCAATTTTATTAATTGTATACTTTTTTCTATGCCCTCTAGTTAGTCTAGCTAAGAGTTTATCAATCTTATGATTTTCTCAAAGAATCAGCTGTTTTTGTTGTTGTCGTTGTTGTTTTGTTTTTTTCTTTTTTTGATTCTTTGTATAATTCTTTTTGTTTCTATTTGGTTGATTTCAGCCCCAAGTTTGATTATTTTCTGCCATCTACTCTTCTTGGGTGTATTTTCTTCTTTTTATTCTAGAGTTCCAGGTGTGCTGTCAAGCTGCTAGTGTAAGCTTTCTGAAGGTTCTTATTATATCCAGTTAGTACTATGAGTTTTCCTGTTACCACTACTTTCATTGTGTTCAATCAGTTTTGCTATGATGTGTATTCATTTTCATTAAATTCTAAAAATCTTTTATGTCTTTCTTTTTTTTCCTTGACCTAGTTACCATTGAATGAGCATTGTTCAGCTTCCATATGTACGTCTTTCGTTGTTTTTGTTGGAACTAAGACCAACCTTATTCCATTGTGATCTGATAATGTGTATGTGAAAATTTCAATCTTCATGCATCTGTTGAGGCCTGTTTTGTGACCAGTTGTATAGTCAGTTTTCGAGAAAATACCTTGAGGCACTGAGAAGAAGTATCCTTTTCCTTTAGGATGAAATGTTCTATAAATATCTGTTAGATCAATTTGCTTCATAACTTCTGTTAGTTTTACTGTGCCTCTGTTTAGTTTCTGTTTCCATGATCTGTCATTTGCTAATAGTGGGGTATTGAAGTCTCCCACTATTATTCTGTGGGGTATGATATGTGCTTTGATCTTTATTAAAATTTCTTTTATGAATGTATGTGCCCTTGCATTTGGAGCAAAGATGTTCACAACTGAGAGTTCATCTTGTTAGATTTTTCCTTTGACCAGTATGAAGTGAACTTCCTTATCCATTTTTATAACTTTTGGTTGAAAGTTGATTAGTCTATGTCTTTATATTGGGGAGTTGAGTCCATTGATGTTAAGAGCTTTTAAGGAAAAGTGATTGTCAGTTCTTGTTATTTTTGTTGTTAGAGGTGGAATTATGTTTATATGGCAATCTTCTTTTAGGTTTGTTGAAAGATTACTTTCTTCCTTTTCCTAGGATATTTTTATATTTTGGGTGGATAAACCAGGCAGCAGACCAGGCCAAGGTGTTCCCTTGGGAGAGGTTTAGTAAAATGGGAACGTGGAAGCTCAGCCTATAAGGCACGTGGGTGGTACCTGCCGCTGTGTTCACTGCGTGCCCCTCGGGCACGCCAGGTGCTGGTGTGGCTCCTGGTTTTTTCTGCTTGATCAATCATTCCTGGGTTTCAGCACCAATTTTATATTTTGGGCGGATAAACCAAGCAGCAGACCAGGCCAAGGTGTTACACGTGGGAGAGGTTTGTTATGGGGGAATGGGGGGGATGGCGAAGCAGGTAGAAGGGTAGAGAAGAAGAGAGAGAGCAGGGGCGGGGGGAGAGAAGGCGAAGAGAAGAGGGCGAAGAAAGCGAGGAGAAGATGGCTTCCTACTTTATACAGAAAATTATGTCACGTCAGTGAGGGCGGGAACTGAGCCAAGTGGATTGTGGGATAGAAGGCCGTTGTCCTGGCAATGCAGGTCAAGGGTCACATGGTTAGGGGCATCCTGGTGCTAACAGGTATATTTTCCCTCATGGTCTTTCTGTTCTCCAAATATTATCATTAGCTGGGCTGCATTTGTGTAAAGATATTATGTAAATTTGTTTTTGTCAGGGAATATCTTGGTTTCTCCATCTAAGGTAATTTATAATTTTGTTGGGTATAGTAGTCTGGGCTGGCGTTTATGTTCTTTTAGGGTCTGTATGACGTCTACCCAGTTTCTTCTAGCTTTCATAATCTGTAGTGAGAAGTCTGGTATAATTCTGAAAGTTCTGCTTTTATATGTTACTTGACCTCTTTCCCTTACTGCTTTTAATATTAATATTTTAATATTTAATTTCCCTTACTCCTTTGTTTAATGCATTTGGTGTTTTGATTATTATGTGATGGGACAAACTTCTTTTGCAGTCCAGTCTATTTAGAGTTCTGTAGACTTGTATGTACATAGGCATCTCTTTCTTTAGGTTAAGGAAGTTTTTTTTTTTTTAATTTTTTGAAAATATTTACTGGCTCTTTAAGTTAGGGATCTTCACTCTCTTCTATACTTATTATCCTTAGGTTTGGTCTTCTCATTATACCCTGGATTTCCTGGATGTTTTGGGTTAGGATCTTTTTTGCATTTTGCATTTTCTTTGATGGTTTTGTTACTTTTTTCTATGGTATCTTCTGCTCTCCTGCCCCTGAGATTCTTCTTCTATCTCTTGTATTCTGTTGGTGATGCTTTTATCTATGACTCCTGATCTCTTTCCTAGATTTTCTAAATCCAGGGTTGTCTCTCTTTATTTCCATTTTTAGACCTTGGATGGTTTTGTTCATTTCCTTCAACTGTTTGATTGTGTTTTACTGTGATTCTTTAAGGGATTTTGATTTTCCTATTTATGAGCTTCAATATGCTCACCTGTGTTATCCTGTATTCTTTTTTTTTTTTTTGAGACAGGGTTTCTCTGTATAGCCCTGGCTGTCCTGTAACTCACTTTGTAGACCAGGCTGGCCTCGAACTCAGAAAGTCACCTACCTCTGCCTCCCTATTGCTGGGATTAAAGACATGCGCCACCACTATGGGACCTATTCTGTATTTATTTAAGGGAGTTATTTATGTCTTTCTTTAAGTCTTCTATCATTGTCATGAGTAGTGATTTTTAGATCTGATTCTTCCTTTTCCGGGGTGATTGTGTATCCAGGACTTGTTATGGTGGGACAATTAGGTTCTGATGATGCCAGTAACCTTTGTTTCTTTTGCTTATGTTCTTATGCTTCTTCTTGCCATCTGAATAGATCTAGTGCTACCTGCCCTCACTATCTGACTGTTGTCTGCCCTTTCTGTAATCCTAGTTGTATCAGAACTCCTCATAATCTAGCTGTTCATGTGATCCTTTGATTCCAGGATCAGGTGGTCCTGAGATTCTAGGTGTGTCAGAGGTCTTGGGATTCAAGCTGCCTCTAGGACACTTACATCCTGGAGTAAAAAAGCTCCTGGGATCATGTGAACCTGGTTGTGTTAGAGTGTCTAGGATTTGAGCATCCTCTGGGTGTTTTGGGACTGGCTGCAGAGTTTGTGACCAAGGTAAATTGGTGCGAAATGGAGGGAACCTGAGCCACTGTTCATGTGGGTTTCCTCTGTCTCTAGATCCTACTTGTCTTCAGAGTTGTTTCCTTTGAGATTTCTTTATTGTTTCTACTTCTACTTTTATATCCTGGATGGTTTTGTTCAATTCTTTCCCCTATTTGGTAGAGTTTTCCTGTAACTATTTAAGGGATTTTTGTGTTTCCTTTTTAAGGGCTTTTAGCTGTTTACCTGTGTTTTCCTGTATTTATTTAAGGGAGTTATTTATTTCCTTCTTAATGCCCTCCATCATTATCATGAGAATATGATTTTAGATCCATATCTAGAATTCCTGAGTTGCTTACAGTTCTTTGTGTAGGGTTCAGAATTTATCGTCTTCACCTCATCCACTTTAGCATGACTTTTGTCTTTGTTTAGGTCATGTTGAGTCAGACCTATTGGTGACATCTTAAGTGTGTAACTTCTGATATTCCAAATAGGCAGTAACAACACCATATTTCTCTGGCTCTTAAAATCTTTCTGTGCCCCTTCTGCAATGATAGCTAATCTTTAGGTACAAGAGCTTTTTAAAAAATGTATCAATTGGTGTTGGACCCTAAAACTCCACCTTTTGATTTTTTTTTCTGTAATAGTGTCAGTCTGTTGAAAAAAATCAAGATTTCCTTGGAGAAGGGTCAGGACTACTCTTATCTGTGAAAACAAATATTCATAATGTTATAGGGATTTTGCTGGTTTGTTAAAGCATTGGGGGTAGGTTCTTCTCAAGATGTGTGACTTCACTATTTTTACATTGTTGGCTAGGTTTCCAGTACTAGGAATGGTATCTCTCTTGTTGATTGGATCTGAAGTCCAGTTAGATTGCTATTGGTTACTGCCAAAGTATGCATGAAAGGAAATAACTTTTAAAAGTGTAAAATGGAATATAACTGAGTGAAAACAAAATAATATAAAACATTTGACTACAACCACAATAGTCATGGAACAAATGAATGAAAAATAAGAAAGAAGAACAGGGAAATCAGTAGAAAATAACTATAAATATGTTAAATTAATCCTGTCAGCAGATCTTAAATCACATTAGTCTCAGTGCATTAACTGAAAGATTTCCAAAAGTGATTGAAATAGAAAACCAAGTTGGATGTTGTCTATATGATAGCTATTCATGTTATCTAAATAGTTACTTGATGCATAGATTGATTGATTGGTAGACTGGAGTTCAATCCTTTATGCTTGACAGGCAAGAACTTTATGATTGGGATGCAATACCTCATCTAAGAAATCACATAGACATATATGGTTAATGTATGGAGAAATATATTCCATGCTAGCAATGACCAGAATTAAACAGGAGTATAATATTAGACATGGTGTAGTTCAAACCAATAAAAATCATGCAGGAGTAAGTATTATACAAAGATATTGCCCCAGGTTCTAATGGCGCTGCAGACTTGGCAATTATTTCCCAGAACAGCGGCACAGAGTTAATCACTGGTGACACAAAGTGTGTGGCAGTTGGAGGGACTAAATGTAGTTTAAGCCGGGTGTGGTGGCGCATGCCTTTAATCCCAGGACTAGGGAGGCAGAGGCAGGCGGATTGCTGAGTTCGAGGCCAGCCTGGTCTACAAAGCAAGTTCCAGGACAGGCAGGGTTATACAGAAAAACCATGTCTCAAAACCTCCCCCCCAAAAAAAACAAAAACAAAGAAACAAACAAACAAACAACAACAACAACAAAACACAAAGATATTAGGGTCAATTAGATATAGTAATACTTCACATTATGCAGCTCACAACTAATCATAAACACAAATCAAATGTATTTCACAGTCTTCTCAAGTTCACATAAAACATACATCCAGACAGGACACATTTTATAACATAAAACACAATTTGCCAAATTTAAAAACAGTAAAAGTTATATAATATTCTCAGATCAAAATAGAGTTAACCCCAAAATAATAACCAAGATATTCCAAAATAAATGAAAATTAAATATCTTGTAATAACATATGAACTAAAGATGAATTTCAAAAAAAAACCAGAAATGATTAAAAGTGAATAAAAATACAACTTACCAAAACTTGTGAAGTGCAGTTAAAATAGTGTTAGTAGGAAAATTTATTTAATCAAGAGCTATTATCAAAAGAAAATATCCAATATTGATCTAAGGTTCTACCTTAGGAAGATAGAAGAACAGCTGAATTTAGATGGACCAAAGAATTTTATATGCACCTTGGCAAAATATATGTACAGACATCATGGTCCATTAGAAAAATAGACATTGAACTAAGACTAGAATATAATTTCAACATCTATTAAAATGGTAAAAATACAGAGTATTGACTATACTAAATGTCTCTAAGGACATGGAGAGATAAGAGTTCTCATTCACTGGCTAAAATGCAAAATAGAACAATCATTTTAGAATATAATTTAACAATTTCTCAAAAACTAAAGCACTTTTATTGCTTATTATATGATCCAGTAATCATTTTCGTTTGTAAAGGGACTAACAATTTATGCTGCCCACACCTACATGTTTACAGCAGCTTTATTGATATTTGTTAAAATTTAGAAACAGCAATAACATTCAGTAGATAAGACAGAGAAACTTCAGGAAATAGAATAGGGTGTCACCATCCTGTGTGTTTGACTCCTAGACCACATAATTGGAACATGAAGATTCTTCTTTGCTCCCTGACATTAGATGCTATGTGACCATGTTTCCTTATGGCATGAATTTTTTGTCATAATGAACTGTACCTTGTAACTGTGAGCCCAAGTAAACTTTTCCTTCTTTAAGTTGCTTTTGTCAGAATATCTTATTACAGCAACCGAAAAACACTTAATATACTGTCTTTTGCCAACAGCAAACTAAAAACTATATTAAAAGTGTATCTGCCAGGCTCCTCCTTCCCTCCCCACTGTGGTTGCTTTCTTCTCCCCCTCAAGTGGGATCTGTGGACTGTATCTTTGGTATTTGTCTTAGTCAGGGTTTCTATTCCTGCACAAATATCATGACCAAGAAGCAAGTTAGGGAAGAAATGGTTTATTTGGCTTACACTTCCATACAGCTGTTCATCACCAAGGAAGTCAGGACTGGAACTCAAGCAGGTCAGAAAGTAGGAGCTGATGCAGAGGCCATGGAGGGATGTTCTTTACTGGCTTGCTTCCCCTGGCTTGCTCAGCTTGCTCTCTTNTAGAACCCAAGACTACCAGCCCAGGGATGGTCCCACCCATAAGGGGCCTTTCCCTCTTGATCACTAATTGAGAAAATACCTTACAGGGGGATCTCATGTAGGCATTTCTTCAACTAAAGTTCCTTTCTCTGTGATAACACCAGCTGTGTCAAGTTGACACAAAACTACCCAGTACAGTATTTGGTACTTTAATTTCTTTATATATATATATATATTTTGGCTAATATCCACTTATTAGTGAGTAAATACCATGCATATCCTTTGGGGTCTGAGTTACATCACTAGGGATGATGTTTTCTAGTTCCACCCATTTATGTACAAAATTCAGGAAGTTCTCATTCTTAATAGCTGAGTAGTATTCCATTGTGTAAATAAACCACATTTTCTGTATCCATTCTTCTGTCATGGGATATCTGGGTTGTTTCCAGCTTCTGGCTGTCACAAATAAGGGCGCTATGAAGATCATGGTCAGGATCGGGTTGCAAGGGAGAGAGGAACATGATCTGGAATTGAGTAGGGGAAAAGAACTGAAGCCCAGAGGGCCAGCAAGAAGAATGAAAACAGGCAACCTTGCGAGTTAGATGGTTGGAGGGGGGCTCCAGAATGTACCAGAGACCTGGGAGACAAGAGACTCTTAGGACTCAAAGGGAGGCAGTCTATATGAAATGCCCTATTGGGGGGCGAAGGAACTTGTAGAACCTACCTCCAACAGAAAGAAAAGACAACGAGTGAGGAATGGGGTTGCTATCCCATTGTCAAAGCTCAGACCCACAATTGTTCCTGTCTGAAAGAACTGCAGGGATGGAAATGGAGAAGAGCCAGAGGAAAAGAAATTCCAGGCATAGGCCCAAAGTGGGATGCATCTCAAGTAGAGGCCCCAAGGCTTGACACTATTTCTGAGGCTATGGAGCACTCACAAAAAGGGACCTATCATGACTGCCCTCAGAAAGACCCAAAAAGCAGCTGAAAGAGTCAGATGCAGATATTTATAGACAAGCAATGAACAGAAGCTGCTAACCCCTATAGTTGAATTAGGGAAAATCTGTATGAAGCTGAGGAAGAAGGTGACCTTCTAGGTGGACCAGCAGTCCCAATTAACCTGGAACCCTGAGATCTCTCAACACTGAGAAATCTCAAACACTCAGTCACCCACTAGGCAGCATACAACAGCTGATATGAGGACCCTAGCACATATACAGCAGAGAACTGCTGGGTCTGGGTACAGAGAACATGCACCTAACATTCAAGAAACTGAATGCCCCAGAGAGTTCAGAGGTCTGGTGGGGTGGGATGGGGACATGATTATTGAGACAGGAGGTTGGGGAAGAAGTATGGGATGTGGAACAGTAGAAGGGTTACCTTGAGGGGAATAAAATCTGGAGTATAAAAAGTAGAGATAAATCAATTTTTAAAAAAGATAATTTTAAACTGAACATATAAAACTATATCTCACCACAATTGGATTTTTTAATCTTAATTATTATGTGTGTTAGTGTTTTATCTGAATGTGTTTCTGTGTGACAGAAAGATGAAAAGGAAGGTGGGACAAAGGAGCTGGAAAAGATGCTAGAACAAATGATGTAGCAGCTCATAAATCAAGCTGAGCAACAGAGAGAAAATATGAGGATTGAAATCAAGACATGGAGAATAGCCTTTTACAATTAATTAATCAAAATAAAATGGACAACAGACCACAGAATCGCAATATAAAAAATTATCAATATGTGGATGCAGAACCTTAAACAGAGAATACAGGAACTCAAGGCACACAAAGAGTGACAAAAGGAGAGATATAAAGCATGGGCACAGACCTTATGGGAGGAATTTAAATTTTCAATTAAGGAAAATACTCAGGTAGAGACAGAAGATTAAAATTACAGGAAGCCAACCAAAGGATATTAGAAAACAAACTTTATTATATCTGGTTAATATACAATAAAGACCTGTAGACAATGATTATCCACAGAGTTATATGGAATTAGAATGGCAACCTGTGGATGTGATAGAACTGAAAAATTTTAAGGAAAATGTCACTAATTTTGGAATGCATTTTCCATTTGTAAAACAAATCCTAACTTCTTGGGCTATTAAAAATAAAATAATCCCCTAAGACTAGAAAGATATGGCAAGAGCAATAGTAGAACCTGCTGCCCATTTATAATGGTTTCCACGGTGGAGAGAAGAGGTGACAGAGATAGTACAACAAAATAGAGTCATGGGTAGAGAGATTTCCACAGACCAACTCCTTGGTAAAGGTCTCTTTGCTGAGTTAGTCATGTAGGCTGTATATGATGAAGAAACTCTGACATTGTGTTAATTGTCAGCATTAAAGGCCTGGAACAAAGTCAAAGAATCAGCAAAAAGACTTGAACCATTTAGTTAAGTCATACAAGGTGCAAAAGAAACCTTCCCTGACAAAGGTCGACATTTGACTAGGAAATGTAGAGCAACAACAGATGAATGGGGCAACATCCTAGCAGAAAACTTCTGGGGGGGTCTCTTGCAGGTAGAGGTCTCTTCCTCAGGACAATTAAATGTCACTGCTTCACTAACAGATGTTCTGGGACCAGACAAGGCTGAAGCAAGTTCCATAGAAAATTTAAAAAGCCTCAAAGGGAGCCCAAAATGAATATTTTGTCAAACTTCTATTGAGGATCAAAGGCCAAAACTAAGAATACTAGTAAAGAATATTGATATTGAAGGAATGGTTGACAATGGTGCAGATGTCGCCATTATCTCTCGCAAATCTTAGCCGGTCAGTTGGCCAATTCAAGTAGGCATCCAATTTCAAGGAGTTGGGACCCTATCCCAAATAAAGCAAAGCACCAGCTGGCTTAAATGTAAAGGACCAGAAGGGCAGGCAGGAAAATTGAGGTCATATGTAGCTGATATAGCCATTAACTTATGGGGAAAGATACATTACAGCAGTGGAAAACCCAAATTAATATCTCCTCAGTTTCAGTGTCTAGCCATGAAACCCACCAGGTTAAAATTCTAAATTAGTTAGGGAATGTTATCAAAGGCAGTTACACACTGTCTAGTCTGTCCATTTAGATGAGTCTACCAGCCCTTAGAATTCTCCAGTATTTGTCATTAAAAAAATCTGGCAAATGGAGAATGTTGACAGATCTCAGTGAGATTAATAAGATTATTCAGCCAATAGGTTCCTTGCAGCCTGGGATTCCATTGCTTTCCTTATTGCCTAAGGGATGGCCTTTCATAGTGATTGATCTGAAAGAATGTTTTTTCACCATTACTCTACATGAATGTGTTAAGTAAAGGTTTGCTTTCTCAGTACCTACCTTCAATATAGGTTGCTCAATAAAGAGATATCATTGGAAAGTCCTGCCATGAGGAATGTTAAATAGCCCTACCTTGTATCAATATTTTGTACCACAGCCATTTGAGATGATTTGCAAACAATATTCCCAATCTATTATTTGTCATTATATAGATGACATCTTATTGGCTGACCCAGCTATAAATATCCTGCAGAAAATGTTTCATGAAGTAAAGAAAAAAATCCTTTCCTCACTGGGGTTTGCAAATCACCCCGAAAAAAATACAAAGAGGAAATTCTATTAATTGTCTAGTGTATAAAAGAAGTATGAAAAGGGTTAGGTCACACAAGGTGCAAATCAAAAGAAACAAATTAAATATCAGTAATGATTTTCAGAAGCTACTGGGAGACATCAACTCATTGTGGCCTATGGTTGGCTTGACCATTCAAGAGCTAAGCAAATTATTTCAAACCTTACAAGGTGATAAAGATTTAAACAGCCCAAGGAAACTATCAGCTGAGGCTGAGAAGGTGCTAGCTCTGCTAGAAAGGAAATTACAGCATACACATCTAGATTGTGTTAATCCCAAAATGGCCTTCATCTTAGTTATCTTACCTTGTACTCATTCCCCTACAGAAATTCTTATGTAGAGGGATGATTATATCTTAAAATGTATACTTTTAGCACATAAATAGAGCAAGAAATTAGAAAACTACATTTAGAAGTTTTCTGAATTGTTACTAAAAGGAAAAATGAGACTTCAACAATAAGTTGGAATGGATCTGGTTGAAATTGTGGTACCTTTTACTAATGCAGAAATTGCCTCATTATGGGCACTAGACAAACATTGGCAAAGGGTACGCAGTAACTTCTTGGGAGACATTAACAACAGATACACTAAAAGTAATTAGCTTCACCTCATAAAAAGAACTAATTGGATTCTGCCTCCTATAATAAAGGGAACTTCAAATGTGGGGCCCCTACATTTTACACTGATGTGAGTAAATCATGAAAGGCAGGATATAAATCAGAAGATGTAAGTAGTGTGGCAGAGAATTCCTATAAGTCAGTTTAAAAATCTGAATTATATGCAATAATCATGATGTCAGATTTTCAAGAGTCTCTTAATATAGTACCTGACTCTTAATATACAGAAAGGGTTGTTTTACACACAGAGACTGCTGGACTTATTCAGAATGATTTTGAATTGACTTCACTATTTATTCAGCTACAACAAATGATCAGAAATGGCATTCTCTATTCTATATAATACACATAAGATCCCCTACACATCTTCCAGGCACTCTGGTGCAATGGAATCAAGAAATTGACCTGTTATTAATATGAAATGTATTAGAAGCTTCAGAATTCTATAAAAAAAATACCATGTTAACAGAAAAGATTTAAAGAAAGAATTCTCTATCTCTTGGCAACAAGCCATGAAAATTGTGAGGAAATGTCCTACTTGCTCATCATATAAGCAAACCCCATTGCCTATAGGAACTAACCCTAAGGTTACCCAAATAAATGACTTTTGGCAAATGGATGTACTATACTTTACAGAGTTTGGTAAGCAGAAATATGTGTTCCATACTATAGACACATATTCAGGATTTCAATGGGCAACTGCATTAACATCACAAAAGGCTGATTCTGTAATTACACATTTGTTAGAAGTTATGGCCATGATGGAAATACCCACACAAATTAGAACAGACAATTGTCTGCTGTATATTTCTAATAAGATGAAGCAGATTTTTGAATATTATAATATAAAACGTGTTACAGTCATATCACACAATACTACAGGACAAGTAATTGTGTAAAGATCTAATCAAACTCTAAATGAGATGCTTTATAGGCAAAAGGGATCAACAAAACACCCAAATATAGATTACATAGTGTTTTATTAACCTTAAATTTTTTAAATGCCAATGAACAAAACACCACAGCTGCTGAAAGACATTGGATTGTGGAAAGAACTACTGAACTAAATCACCCTATTTATATTAAGGATATTCTGACATCAGAATGAGAAACTGAAAATGTTTTGTGCTCAAGGAGGTGTTATGTCTGTGTTTCCACACGAAAAGAAAAGTTGTGGGTTCATTCCAAGTTGATAAAAATCAGACATGACAAAGGGAGACCTCCTGAAGACCTTGGTGATGGCGAAGAAAATGGAGACTAAGATAATCATCAAAATAGGTGATGTATATGTTGTAATGTTTATGTCTCTGTATATGGAGACAACTCTGGAACCAGATGAAACTAAAATGTCTATACATACCCAATAAGACTTACTGGGTACAAATTTCTCATAACTTGTTGTTATCTACCATCCTTTATTAGGGCAAGTATACAAATCTATGTTACAGTTTGATTATGTGATCAAACTAACCTGCCCAATCTGTGCAACCTGCACACTCCATGTCAATGTCTTTACAGAACTATATGATGCTTTTAAGTTTTGTATACAGCAGAATGAAAGAAGAGAAAGACAGCTCTGTAAAGACTCACACACCAGGATGCTGAGATTCTGGGAACTTCCATTCCAGCTTCATGCTTAATTCTACCTCAACTTCATTGAAGCTGGTTCATTTAAAGATTTGCTTCCAGAACTTTTCCAGAATAGTTAGTTGGCATATCCAGTCTTTCAGACTGCCATAGTTAAGATGTCAGCTAAGCAATGAACTTTTTCTCAGAACATACTAACTAGAAGGCAAATGATGTCACCTAGCTCTCCTTTGACAAAGCCAAACTTGACTATTTCCCTTTAGAACACCAGAAGGGAATTCTTTGCCCCAATATTGTTGGAAGCATACAAAAGAAGATCATTGTCCCAGTTATGTTGGGGTGAATAGTTCTGGTTATTTTATAAATTATAGATAGGTTGTCATTTAAGGGGTAATTTATAAATGTAGCTTTGGACACGAAACATAAACTTTGAACTAGAGAACTTAAACCAGGGGATTTCTATCTTTCCTTTTCTCTTCTCTATCCTTCCTTGTCAGGTAAACGGGAAGTGGATAGAAAAGGAAGAGCGGTTCAGCAGGAATGCCGAGAAGTTTCTAATCTCTTTCCATTGGTACAGAATTTGTTTGATGCAAATTTAAATTTTTTATTGGTATGAATTTCTTATTGATATAAAATTCAGATTAACATTATTACTCTCTCATAGGCATTGAGCCTATATAAGAATACAAGACTTAGACTCAATCCTTCTATAACTGCTACTGTGAATTATTTTTAGATGATTAAGCTGATGTATTAATAATAATAATATACATTTATTTAGTGGATATACCATACAGCACACCAGGCAAAGGCGGTTCCATGTGAGAGGTTTATTGTGGGGAAAGATAAAGGGGGCAGCAAGGCGAGTAGCGGGGGAGAGAAGAAAAAGAAGAAAAGAGAGTGAGGAGGGGTTTATCTCCTAGTTTATATGGAAAGTTTAGTAACACAAGGAAGGGTGGGAGGTGAACCAATAGGGTTGTGGGATATGAGAATCTTTCACTTGGCAACACAGGTAATGGGTTACATTGTTAGCACCTGGGTTTGGAATGTCCTGGTACTAACATAAGCAGTTCGAGTTAAGGGCCAGATAGCAAACTCACAGTCCTGATTTAATAAAAAGCATGTTTGAAATATTTCAATTAGAAATGGCCAAGAGTACTCAAGGCTTAACAGTTCAGAAATGCTTCGGGTATATAGATAGTCTTCAAAGGCATCAGAAGTCCACAGAATATGACATTTATGGACATCTCTTTATTAAAGGTTATTTGACTAGAGACCTGTCTGCTCCTGACAGCACCCCTTTCTTGGATTCAAGGGAGAAACTGAGCATTAATGGAGTTGATTCAGTTGTGGTGAGTTAGCCACTAGGCAAAAATTGCCTCATTTCATCTATTGACAAAATACTGACCAGAAATGGAAAACACTATGTGCAATACTTGAACGTTAATCTCTGCCAAAACAGAGTAATCAGCCCTTCAAAATTCTGCATTATCAAAGTCTGTCACATGATCCTGGGCCAGAAGGCTGAAAACTGATTCTCCAACCTTTTGAAGAATATGGTACTTTCCAGATGAACAGCAGTCTATATAAATTGGCTAAGTTTTGGAAACTATATTTTCTGCTATTCCCATTTTCAGATAATGTGAGTTGTTCTTGGATTTCTGAAAGGGTTGAAGACTGGTGTACTGGCTAGTTTTGTGTCAACTTGACACCGCTGGAATTACCACAGAGAAAGGAGCTTCAGTTGAGGAAATGCCTACATGAGATCCAGCTGTAAGGTAGTTTCTCAATTAGTGATCAAGGGGGAAGGTCCCTTGTGGGTGGGACCATCCCTGGGCTGGTAGTCTTGGTTTCTATAAGAGAGCAAGCTGAGCAAGCCAGGGGAGGCAAGCCAGTAAAGAATATCCCTCCATGGCTTCTGCATCAGCTCCTGCTTTCTGACCTGCTTGAGTTCCAGTCCTGCATGCTTGGGTGATCAACAGCAGTATGGAAATGTAAGCCAAATAAACCCTTTTCTCCCCAACTTGCTTCATGGTCATGATGTTTGTCCAGGAATAGAAACCCTGACTAAAACAACTGGTAGTCTCAAAGCCAGCCCAAGCTGATTAGTGTTGAGCAAGATAGTATAGATTTGAGAGGATGGTTTTCAGATGGCATACAATAAACCCAGGACATGTGTCAGGTGTAGAATTCTAAGTCTTTTAAGATAGGATAGAACAGAGGTTCTATTTAATTGACATAGATGATGGACTCAGTATTAGGTCTATTTTGAACTTTATAAATTTTAAAATGGTAAGAGTTGTGTTCAATTTATGTCTAAGATAAAAGAGACTTTTCATTGGACAGAGGGGGAAGTGTTGTGGATAGCCCTGGGGATGCTTGTACTTTGATGCTAATTCAGCTCTCCTTGGAGGTGCTGCAAACAAGGTATGAGTCAGTACTCAGGTAACTTCCCATAAACCTTCTCTTCACCATAATTTGTAAAATAAAGGCTAGAGCTGTTGATTGAGCAGGAGAAGGGAAGTTGGAGCTGAAAGTTTGGAAGAGGAGGAGGGAGAAGAAGAGAGAACTATAGAGGAAGAGGTGGAAAGAAAGTGGAGCAGAAGCACATGGCCTGGAGAAACCGCAATTCTCAGTGGTAGATCTGCCCAATGTAGGTATGCAGCTTGTATTCATATTAATTGAGTTGTGTGTTCTTTACCTGGTCTTATTTGGGTCGGAGATTTACTGCAACATCCATATCTTGCCTGATTAGTGTTAAATAAAGCTCTAATTATTTGACTTCATTAATACATTTTCAAGAATTCATTCTGAGTTCAATTGTCACTGGTAGTTGAACTGTCATAATTCTACTCTGATAATTGCTTTTTCATTAATTTCACCGATTCAAAGTTCTGTTTCTTCATCTTACAAGATATAAGAAAAAATATTCTTATTTAGTTAAGAATGACTGATGCTCATAATTTTGTTGTTATTAAATTGTTTCTTTATTTTTTCTCTTTCTTTTTCTTTGGTGGGAGATACCTGGTTTTATTTTCCACTAGTCTGGTCTTAACAGATGGTTCAAGTTATAAAGATACCATGACCTAAAGAATATATAGCAAGTACAGCTAGTGCTGGCCTAGGATCTCATGCTTAAATTTCAATGAATAGTTTATGATTTTCTATCATAGAACATAGTACAAATCATGTAGCTATATTTGTCACTCAGCTATAAAATCATAATTACCTATGTATAGTTCCTATGTTAATGATGTGTGCATATTCAAGGGATAAGTAGAAATACCATNAAACAGAACTTTTACAAATATATCTACACTAGAGGAGAGGCGACTTCAAGAACTTCTGTTTTAAGTTCTGATATTTTGCAAGGAAGAAAATGTTTAAACAAAATAGCTAAAAATCTTACACAAGCATTATTTTAAAATGGATTNTTTTCTGTTTTTTCTAAACTACCAGATGTTCTGTGGTATTCTATTAGCTGGTACATATTTATTTTTAAAAAATTTTTCAAATCAAATCAGAGAAAACAAACACTTCAGAAATAAAGGTTTGACTAAGAGTGTGTTCTTTCAATAATGTATTCTTGAGTGTATAGCCCAGGAATAATATACTTCCCATGGTCATGGAGAAATGACTAAGCTGTAGAAGTTAATCTTTCAGTTCCACCTCCTAGACCCATGTTCCCAGAAATAAGACTCAGAATCAAAATAAATTGATAAATACCTTCGCCATACAGCTAGGTTCTATTCTGAACAGAATTATAACTTACTGTTCCTTTTTAAAATTGGTTATTTTATTTGCATTTCAAATGTTATCACTCTTCTGGGTTTTGCCTCCACAAACCCTCTATCTAATCTCTAGTCTCCCCTGTTTCCATGACGATGCTCCCTCAGCACCCTGCTATCCACTCCCACCTCATTGTTCTAGCCTTCCTCTTACCATGGCATTGAGAGTTCACAGGACAAAGGTCCTCACCTCCCATTGATGCCACATAAGGCAATACTCTGCTACATATGCTGCTGAAACCATGAATTCCTCCATATGTTCTCTTTGGTTGGTGGTTTGGCCCTTAGTAGATCTTAGGAGTCTTGTTGGTTGATATTGCTGCTCTTCCTATGGCATTACAAACCTCTTCAGGTCCTTCAGTCCTTCTCCTGAGTCCTCCATTGGGGTCTCAGTGCTCAATCTGATGGTTGATTACAAGCATACTCATCTGTATTGGCCAGACTCTGGCAGAGCCTCTCAGGAGACTGCTATATCAGGCTCTTTTCTAGCAAATACTTCTTGGCATCAGCAATAGTGTCTGGATTTTGTGTCTGTATATGGGATGAATCCTCAGGTCAGGCATTCTCTTAATGGTCTTTCCTTCAGTCTCTGTTCCACACTTTGTCACTTTATTTCCTTTAGATAGAGGCAATTCTGGGTTAAAATATTTTAAATCGGTGGGTGGCCCCATCCCTCAACCTCTCGTTATGCCTAACGTCTAGATATGGTTTCTACAGATTCTCTATCCTCTTTGTTGGGTATTTCAGCTAATGTCATCCTAGTTGGGTCTTAGAAGCCTCTCGCTTTTCTGGCATCTGGGACTTTCTGGTAGCTATGCCCAGTTCCCATGTCCCACAACAACAAACCTCTCTTCAATTTCCTGACCCTCCAAACATCACCCTAATCTCCTCCCACACATAGATATGCCCTCTTTTCCCTCTTCCTCCTCTGTACCTTCCCAAGTCTCTTCTTCCTTCTACCACCCATGATTATTTTTTCCACCTTCTAAGTTGAATTAGAACATCCACACTTTGGACTTCCTTCTTCATGAGCTTCATATGGTCTGTGAGTTGTATTGTGGCTATTCAGAGATTTTAATCTAATATCCACCTATCAGTGAGTACAAA
>NW_018393260.1:58026-65025 GCF_900095145.1 Mus pahari
GCATCCATATCCTCACATCTTCCCATGGAGATCTCCTGCCTGACTCTCTCCCAGAATTTTTTCTCTCTCCAAGATGTCCCAACTCTATTTCCTGCCTAAGCAATGAGCCATAAGATGTTGTATCTATACAATACACAAGATATTCTTTACACTAAAGACACTAATTTGATGAGTTAATATTGTTTAGAATATCTCACTTAGTTCTCTGTTGTGAGAACTATCTAAAAAATGACATCTTGCAGGAAATATCAAAAAAAAGACCCAGCTCACTTACGCATTTGTGCTTCAACCTCTCTGCCCTCGCAGCCTAGGCAGCCATGCACTGGCAGACAATAGCTTGCCTCTTTCTATCTTGTGGAGACTGACTCATAACTCCACAATCTCTCCACCCAGTTCCCTAGTTTCCCAGTGTTGTTGCTACCATGTCAACCTCATGTTTCAAGTTCCACATGGCCTTTGTGGTGCATATCTGGCAATCTCATGCTTTGCCACTGTAACTTTCTCTCTTGAACCCAGACAAGCTGCCAAGCAAAGGGAAAAACAACACAAACTTAGTTCAGAAACAATGGTAACTCAATCTCTGGGCTCAACAACTAAAGTCTAATCTTGTAAATCTTATTAAAATAGGATTCCTTCAGTGATGAATCTTTGTAGATCCAACATGATACCGGTAAAGTGTAGCAGCTAGTTCTTAGCCCACTGCTATTCTGTTCCAAAAGGGACTTAACTCTCACTTGCTTCCTCTCTTTCTCCATTCAACCCAGAGGTCCCACTTACTCACCCAGTAATTGGCTCCTTTATTCATTAGGGGATTGGTTCACAAGGAACCACCTTAGTTCTTGACTCATTCCTCATTCCAGAAAGCCTCTCCTGGGAGTGCAACCAGAACAGAGCCAACCATAAAACTTCTCTTCTGAATGTATAGTGTTTTAGCAAAGTAGCTTAATGCTAAAAGATGCACAAAGTCAAATTTGTAGTTTTCTGAAAGTTTTTATGTTTTGTATTTCTATAAACATCTTCTATTCAGAACTCTAACTAGGTGTCATAAAATAAAAATGTATATACAACAATTCTTGGATTTGTTAAAATACCAACTTGAAATAAAATGTACATTTCCTCAAATACCATCTGAATTTTAATTCTTTTCATTTTAATTGTAGGATGTATCTGGCAGTGGGTTACTTATATTTTTGGCAATAGATCTAAATAAAACATCTTTGTAAACATCTCTGAGGATGCTATATAGACAAGTAAATTATAGTGCAATATTACAAAGAATTTTCATCACCATGGCATTTAAATTCTTTTGAGAAAATTAGCTTATAAGTCATCAATTACAATATAGACAAAATGTATACTGACCTGTGAAAGCCAGGGAGTATTTTAAATTTCAAATTATTTCTACTTCTCCTCATCACAAATTTGCATAAAGTCCTGTGTTGTTGATTTTTTGTTTCTAATTTAGTTTGTTAAATTTCATATTGTGCAAATTAATAGTCTTTTATAATTTGTGGTTCAAAGCAGTGTTATATTTCCGTGTGCATGTAGCTGCTGTGAAAACTATCAAAGGAACANAAGGTAAGAACTCACACATATCTGTAACCCTTACAGTGGAAGAGGGAATGAAGTCAACAGATTAGTTACCATGTACTCTGTAAAAGGATAAATTATAGCTATTCTCCTAAATATATGTTCTCCAAGACATCACAAATACAAAGATTTATGCAAGCATTGTGCTATCAATGTCATCCAGTAAGCCTCCCAAGAATAAAAGAAAATTATCCTAACAGTTTCACACTCAACTATTGTCATTTCTTAGTGTGCAACTATGAAAATTAATATTATTCTGTCTTTTAGGAATCCTCCACTTACAATGGTTATTTCTAAGCAGACAAAGCTGAATGATTGTACACAGTAGGGACAGAGATATGGATCAAGCACTTTCAGACATTTCATCAATTTTATCCATAAGGGAAGGTGCTCACTGTCCTCTTTTGTGATATGCTCTTGGACTAGTCACATAATAATACACATCATAAAAATGACCAAGCAGATAGGAATTTCTAAGAACACAGCATACATACCTGATTTGCCCATGCACATCCTTGAGAGTGCTCACCTAATTCTAGTGACTGAAAAGTCACTGCACAATGTTCTCTGTTGTAAACATGTTCCCTAAATTTTTTACTCATTCACTAGTTTTACAACTCTATCATTCAGTAAAGTATCATTGATTACTTTATTATGTTTAAGACTTTCTGCAAGATTAAGACACTACTTGAAGAGCTGGAGCAACACACATATTTCCAGTATAGTTTGCTGTAGAGGATTAGTGGAGTTAAGATTAGACAAGCTTACCAGGGAATCTTCTCTTCAAATAGAAGGCCTTTGGCTGACCACCTGTTATTAAATAGACAATTAAGAAGCATATCCCTGGGAACACTAAATCTCCTTCTCAGCAGTCAGTAGGTGTCCATAATTCTATGTCTAGGGTAGGACACATGGAGATTTCTTTTCCACATTATCATTTTTATTTATGTCATTATTCATTGTTGATTTCTTATACAGGCATCCATGTGGTTGAGGTATAATGGGTACATTATACCTGAAATCATCACTAAAAGGACTCAGACAATTGTTTTATATATTTATGAATGTATACATGTGCAACAATACTAATCAAATAAAAAGAGGTGAGGAGGCCATGGATTTGAGAGAGAGTTGGTGAAGGTGTGTGGGAGAAGTTAAAGAAAGGAAAAGGGATCAAATAATGATATAATTATATTACAATTAAAAATAAAATTTAAAAACAGAAACAAAACAGATTTTAAANGATAGTAATGAAGTAGTTTAGAAAAGTTACAATTCATGAGGTTCTCAAAGGAAAAAAAAGTCATTGTATAGCGCTTGTAAATAATGAGAAAGGCTGTTAACATAGCAGGTGTTTGCTACTGCATAAATGAAGCATATATAGAGGTTTGAGTGTGCAAGAAGGCCAGGATGAGAGGCATTCATGATATTGAAAAGTAGCATTTGGATAAACAGAAGAGCCTGTGGATATGATGNCATGGTTTTTATTCTACTAGAATGTGGTGGACTGTGTTTCAGTTTCCTTTTGTTTCTCTGATAAAATACTCTGACTAAAAGCAGCTTAGGGAAAAGGGGACTTAAGTAGCTTTCTTTTCTAGATAACGGCAAATTACTGATGAAAGTTGGGGAGAAACTCAAGGCAGGAATCTGGAGTAATTTCATGAAGGATTATTGCTTTCAATCTCACACAATTGCTTTTCTGGCTTGCTCAGAGGTTCATTCTTAGGTAGCTTCCTCAGCCAGCTTAGTCACTCCTATACAAGGATGGCACTACTCACAGTCTGCTGGACACTCCTAAACTAATTAATTTATAAACAAGACAATATCCTATACAAATTCTCAGAGACTAACCTGATAAAGAATTATACAGTTGATTCTCTGGTGATCTATGCTGTGACTAGTTGGCAACAATAGCTAGGATGAAATAACATCTAAAGATTTTTACATTCCAGTATCTACTATGTGGATTTCATGTGACTGAACCTCTACACACAATCACAAATGAACTCATAAAAGAGAAGTAGAAGACTCTGAACATGGTTCAAATATTAAACACTTGCTTAGAATGTGCAGAACTCTGTGCTAGTTCTCCAGTACCATAAGGAGGAAAAGGTATGAGAAGGGGAGAGAGGGAGATAAATAGAAAAGGATTTGAGTACAGAAGCCAGAATGTAATAGGATAAAAGAATATTTTTAATTTATATATTACAAGAATTAACCAATAGGTCCTAAGTCAAAGGATGTTAGAGGTCTTTAAAAGCTAAAATCAAACAAACAAACAAGTCAAGCAAATATGTTTTCCTCTTACATGTGACTTCTATGATAAACAATCCTGCTGCTATTTTTATTATAAGCCCATTAGATGTCTGCCCTCCAGAACATTAAGAACATAATCCATGACATTATAGGTCACTGATTGGAATTTGTAGTTCACCATAGCAACAGAAATCTATAAAACATAAATAACCCTAATAATATAGGATTCATTTTTTGTACCCAGTTTGCAGTTTGTCACAGTTGCAGGAATTTAATTATTTTTTTCCTCAAGGGATATTAAATACACAAAATAAAATTAAACAGAAAAATTATGATTTCTATACAAGACTATTTTTGTCTCAAACAGAGTTTTGTTGCAGACAATTTTTGGCTTATGTTACTAACTGATGTGTGACCTGTTTATTAATACTAAAACTTTCAGAGATTATATTTCATTTAAAGATATTTTGATATTTTGTATTGTGGCCAATATGAAATATGATACTTCATATTGAAGAAAGTATATTAAAATGCTCCATGAAGTTCTTTTATGAATCCGACTGTGAAAGATTTGCAGAAAGAAATGGAAAGAGCATGACTGTAAAAATTTTAGAACATGAAGGATACATAATTTCCAGAGTTCAAGGCCAACAAGGAGACAGAAAAGACCTTAATGGTTATTGGTTTTAAATGAATCCAAGTCAATGGAGCTACACAAAGACAAGGTCACCTGTGAAATAAAGGTAATAGGACATAGTACCAACTTGAAAGAGGGTAGGGTGAGTGTACCCCACCAGAGATGGCAGTGCCATGAAGGAAGTAAATCTCCCAGTGAAGCTGGAGTGGCCACAAGGGTAAAAAACATGAAATGTTCTTTGAGAAGTTTGTTTTAGCATGGAGATGAATGGCTCAGTGGGAGGCTTGGACCAGACTACTTCATCTCCCTGGAGTAAATAACAGGGTGTTTTGTGAGACAAGGCTGAGGGTGGTGTGGACATGGTCTTAACAGTAATCCCAGAAACTGCTCAGATCCCAAGAAGGAGCTCACTGGAAATGTCTCTGAAGAAACATCCTCTCATTTTTCCCTCATCCTTCAACAACCCAACTATACGATTTGTTGGGCACCTCCAAATTTCCCTGAATTCTAGCATTATAAGCACTAAAACTTCTTAAGGAGAAAAGATGGAGGTATTGGAAGTCAGGAGCTTGGGAAGTTGAATGTAAGTGTTTAGGTTCAAAAATTCTATCCTATTACTCAAACTGGAGACATTTCCAACATTGGAATAAGTTGTACAGGAAGCCTTAATGTCTCATGTACCTTCTCTGGAAGCATTTAAGGTCATGCTTTCCTTTCCCCATTTCCTAATCCTAGGATGATCATCTCTTATTCACATAGTGTATAGAGAGAAGATTCTGAAAGACCAGAAAATTACATCACACAGACTTGCACACAGAAGATAAGATAAGAGGTGGAAGCTATCTGACTTAGCTGTAGCAAAAACATTGGGCAGCCTGTACTTCCCATATTTTTATATTTCTGATTTATAAGAATTAGAAAAGGGCAATTCCTCATTGTGTATATGTTGGAGAATTCTTCCTGTTCTCCACCTTTATAAAGGGAACAAATGACTATCATTTACCTCAATCCACTTTCTATCACCCATCATGAATCCAGTCACAAAAGTTAGCATACTGCTCATCATGACTCTATCTCTTGTCTGCACCACAGAGGGTAAGTTTTAGATCATTGCATGTGTAGGTGGGTGATATGAATGAATACTTTTCTCCTTTAATAATGTAAACAGTACCTTTAAGTAACACAAATGCTAGTGAGTAGGAGTTGAAGCTCTTATTTGGGCAACAGCTAGATTTCTACATCATCCAAGACATAAGAGCTGTCTTCAGCTATGTGTCTTACCGTTAGGGTCTAGAGAGCAACCAATAGCCTTGGTAATAGTCCATGATGTTGGAGGAGGGGATTCTGTGTAATACTTTTGCTAATGGATCATTATCTCCTCCTCATATGAATCCATTTACATTTTTCTTATATGTATATGCTTTAGGAACCTCATAGAATAATAGTTTTCCATTCGACTTTTCAAAAGGCATTTAGTCTCAGTTCCTTCTATAATTTCTCCTTAATCCTTCCCTTCCCTCTACCTACCCATTTAATCATAGTCTGTTTTAGCCTCTATCTTTCTATAATTTTACATTATATTCCACCTTTCACGGTATATCTTCTTCTCTGTTCTTACTCCTTATTGGGAATGTAACCACAAATGCCCTTTCCATTGTAGCACATATATAAAAATCTTAAAGGCTAACATCCACAAATATGAGAAAACACATAATATCTACCCTTTGGGATGTCAGTTACCCCACTCAGGACAATTGTTTCTAGTTACATCCATTCACCAACAAATTAACGGTTTCATTTTTTCTTAATCCCCAAAATACTCCATTGTGTAAATGTGCCTCATTTCATACTTTCATCAGTTGATGAAAATCTAGGCTCTTTCCAATTTCTGACTATTATAAATAAAGCAGTAATGAAAATGGATGATCAAAAATCTCTACAGTCATATATAGAATCCTTTGGATGTGTGGGAAAGGATACTATAGCTGGATGTTAAGGTATATCAACTCACAGATTCTTTGGGAACCTTCATACTTTTTGCAGTACTGGATACACCAGTTTGCAATCCTAACAGCAAGGATGTTATTCCATTTTTCTACATTCTCATCAACATGTGCTATTATTTGTTGTATTGATCTCTGCAATTTTAACTAGGGTAAGATGAATACCAAAGTTTTTTAAGTCATAGTTTCCTGATAGCTAGGCTCCTAAATATTTCTTTAATTTTCCCAGAAATTTGTTTTTCAGTTTAAGAGAACTGTCATTTTTTTAATTTGGTTGGGTTTTTGATGTTATGTTTTTCAGTTTTTTTTATGTACTCTAGATACTGATCCTCTACCAGATAGATATATAATTGGTAAAGATTTCACCTTATTATATAAGTTGCCAATTTGCTTAAATTATGGTACATTTTGCTCTGCATTTTTTAACTTCATAATGTGCCATTAATTAATTGTTCATAGTGCCCATGCTATTGAATTTCATGTTCAGAAAGTTCATTACTGCTCCAGTGATCC
>NW_018393260.1:67235-75368 GCF_900095145.1 Mus pahari
TTCTTCTTCTTCTTCTTCTTCTTCTTCTTCTTCTTCTTCTTCTTCTTCTTCTTCTTCTTCTTCTTCTTCTTCTTCTTCTTCTTCTTCTTTTGGATATGATACTTTAATTAGCATTTCTGTTTCACTAGCGGCTAGGAGTCTACTTAAATTGTTTATTTCATCTTGGTTTAATTTTCATAGGTTGATCACCCATTTTTTAAGGCTTTCCTGTTGGGCAGAAACAGATTTTAAAAGTATATCCTTATGATTCTTTGAATTTCCAAGGTGTCTGTTGTAATAGCTCTCTTTTTGACTCTAATTTTAATCATTTAGATCTTCTTTCTACTTATTTCCTAACTTGACTAATGGATTGTCAATCTTGTTGATTTTTCACAAAGAACCAACTCTCCAAAATTCTTTGTATTTTTGTTTCTATTACATTGATTATATCTAAGAGTTTAATTTCTTTAAATTTATCATTTTGTGGTATTATTTCTTCAGTATTCCTAGAGCTTTTAAGTCATTTAGTTATGATTATAATATCATTATAGTTTTTTATTGAGGTGCTTAGTACAGTGAACTTGCCTCTTAGAACTGTCTTCCTTGTGTCTCAAATGTTTGGGCATATTATATTACTACTTTCATTCAATTCTAAAAAGATTTTTATATCTTTCTTGATTTCTGTCTTGACCCATTTTTCATTCAGTACTAAGTTTTTAGATTTTCATAATTTTATAAACTTTCTGGTTTTTTTTTTGTTTTGGACATCCAGCTTTAACATTTGGTGATCAGACAAAATACAAGATATGTTAATTTAGTAGAGAGAGAGACAGAGAGAGACAGAGACAGAGAGACAGAGAGAGACAGAGAAATATACAGAGACACAGAGAGAGATACAGATACAGAGAGAGAAGAGAGGGAGAGAGGGAGAGAGAGAGAGAGAGAGAGAGAGAGAGAGAGAGAGAGAGAGAGAGAGTTACTTACTGTCTTCATAGGTGATCAACTTTTGAGATAGTGTAATCAGGTGCTGAGAAGAAAGAATATTGTTTAGTGTTGGGGTGGAATGTTCTGAAGGTGTTTGGTAAATCTATTTTATTTTTGAAATTATTTCAGGCCAGCACTTCTCTATTATTATTTTTTGGCTCTTGTTATTTTTTGCCCTGTTTTTCATTCTTAAATGTTTAAAATGGTAATAATCTCTTGGTGGCTTTTTCCTTTAATAAGTCCTTCCCTGTCTCATCTGATTAAATTTGTGTTAAAGTCTATTTTGTTGGATTTTAATATAGCCATTGCCTGCTTGTTTCTTGACTCCATTTTCTTGGAATAAAATTTTCCTTCCTTTTGTCCTGAGGTAATGTCTGTCTTTTATGGTAAAGTACACTTCTTAACTACAAAAGAAATATGAATGACTTATTTTATACATGAATATTATATTTATCATCTTATCTGACTATTTGTTTTTGGGGGGAGTTGAACACTTAAATATTAATTATTAATGAGCAATATTTATTGATCTTTGTTATTTTGACATGGAGGTGGGTTTCTTCCCCTATTTTGATTATTTTTTCTTTGTGTCCTCTTGATTATAGTTAACCTGGTACTGAAGTATTCTTTAAATGCCATATGTAGAGATAGATTTGTGGACATAGTTAGCTTTAACTAATTATTATCATAGAATACTCATATTTCTCAGCCAACATACACACATAGATCTTTTTTTTGTATATAGTAGTCTGTTCTGGCATCTGGGGTCTCAGAGCTTGAATGAACTCCCATTCATTACTTCTGGCCTCAAATGTCTCCATTGGAAAGTCAAGGTTTATTCTAATGAACATGTCTTTGTATTTGACTTGTTGCTTTCCCTTGCAATATTTAATATCCTTTCTCTCTTCTGTAAATTTAGTGCTCTTCTTATATTTTATGGGTAATTTCTGTTTCAATATTGCCTATCTTGGTATTTTGTATTCCTTCTGAAACTTGATAGTGACCTCCTACTTTATAATGGGGAAATTTTGCTCTATGATTTTGTTATGAGTATTTTCTGTGTCTTTGAAATGGTTATCTTTTCCTTCCTCCTTATTTTCATTGTGTTCCAGATTTCATGGATATTCGTGTCTAGAATGTTTTCGATTTAACATTGCTTTTGACTGAGCTATTCATTTCTTCTTTCGTCTCTTCAAGATTCAAAATTTTCTTCTTCCCCTATATTAATCTGCTGGTTAGGCTTACCTGTGTGAGTTTTGTTTGATATTCTGAGATTTATACTTACACTTTATTTCAGTTTGGAATTTCTTTAGTAATTCAATTTCATTGTTAAATTTTACTTTCAAGTCTTGAATTATCTTCACTACTTCACTAAACTATGTGCTTGCAATTTCCAAGTCTTTATTATGGCATTCATATAATCTTTAAGTTTACTGAACATGTTCATGCTTATTATTTTGAAGTTCTTTATTTTGTATATCAGCTAAATTATTTTCTTTAAATTCATCGCAATAAGTTAGAAACCTTATGGATAAGACATACGGTCTTGGCTGTTTCTGTTTTTGTTTTTGAACTGGGATTTAGGCATTGGAAAGGGTGTGTGATTCCTGGTAGAGTGTTGACATGTGTCACAAATTAATCGATATGGGATAGGAGAAAAGGACAAAAGGGGCAGTGGGATAAATTAGGGTGATCCAGGGCACACACCAGGAAACACAAAGCATATTATCATATTCTTCTACAATGGTACAAGTGGTTTAAATGTACATTTTTCTAATAAGCAATAGCATTTCATTAATTTCCCATCCGTATTTACCATTCACATCTCTCCTTTAGCCAATAATCTGTTCTGGCATTATAAATCAGATATGTTAGCTGAGAAAATTCTTCATCTGTAACACAAATACTTGATACAAACCTAGGCCTATTAACAGGGAATAGTAATTCAGAAAATACCTGTGTAAAATTAACTTGTAGCCAAGTTAGTAATGTATTTTCTTGATTAATAATTGATGTGGGAGGGGCCAGTCCATTGTGAATGATACCACTCTTGGAAAGGCTGTCTTGGGTGATATAAGAAAGGAAAGGCAAGCCAGAAACAGCAGGCCAGGACACAAGGCTCCGTCATGAACTCTGTTTCATACAGTTCCTGCTTCCAAGTTTTTTAGTTCGTGCACTTACTTCTTTCATAGATGGTGTGTGCTGTGCAAGTGTAAGCAAAATAAACTCCCCTTTTCACAAAATTGCTTTTAGTCATTGTGTTTTTTATAGCAATATAACACTAACTAAGATTAAAATTGTTACCAGGAATTGGGTATTGATGTAAAAGACCTGACTATGTGTTTTGGGAAGGGTTGTAGAGGTATTGTGTAACGTTATGAAAAAAAAATAGCTATTGGGCATTCAAAGCTTGGTGAGATGTTATTGAACTTTGAAGATAATTCTGAGAGTTAAGTAATCAATGGAGATCTAACTGTAAATTATCATGGGGGAAATCAAAGAGCTATTGTGCTTTGTAGAGAGTTTGGCAGGTTCCTGTGACAGTGATCCCACATTTATCATTGGATAAATTGACATCATTAATTTTTCCAAGCACTGGAAACATATGACCTCAAAACCTAAACATATTTCTCAATACTTGATGAAATATATGTCAGTATATCTGTCATGTTTTGAAAATTACATGTAACCTTCATCATCAATATGTTATATCCTCTCAATGTAACTGGTTTTATATTTGTACAAAATATATTTGAGATTATGTTGCTGCTCAAATATTTAACATTGCAGGTCTTTGTGGTATATAGGCCTTCCTACTCATGAAGTAAGAAATGTAATAAATCAAATATATGGACAAAAATTACAAGAATCATATGATCATCTCAATAGAAGAAAAAAAGAAAAATAAAAAAGTCTTTGAGAAGTTTCAATATGCCTTCATAATAAAAACCCTAAAACAAGTAGGACTGTAGGAAACATATTCCGACATAATAAAAATTATATATGACACACCCATGGCCAATATCATCTTAAATGAATAAACCCATTAATAAGCCCCATTAAAATCAGGAATTGGAGAGGACTGTCCACTATCACTACTGTTCATCCATAACATGATTGAAGCATTAACTTGAGCAATAAGGCAAGAGAAGAGACACAAATGGGAAAATATTAAGTCAAATTATTTTCAATTGAAGATTATATTTTCTTATACCCAATATCCCTAAATTTTGACTAGAATACTGTAGAAATTATCAATAATTTCAGCAAAGTGTTATGATACATAACACTTATAAATTTTGCCAGTCTTAATAGATATGAGTAACAAGCATGCTGAGAAAAAGATCATGGACCCACTCCTCTTACTTGTTTCTCAAATAAAATAAAACAATTAGAATATACATAAAAAAGTGGTTAAAACACTCTACAATGAAAACTTTAAATGTGTGAAGATATTGAGAAAAATACTAGAATTTGAAGAACTCCCAAGTGTATACTATTATAGAATTAATACTGTGAAAAGGAGGCCTTCCTACTAAAGCAATTTACTGACTCAATGAAATCTCAATCAATATCCTCATCTCACTCTTCACATAAATAGAAAAAAAATCCTCAAATTACTATGGAACAACAAAAGGCACAGTATAGCCAATTAGTCTTAGGTAAGTGTGTCTCTGCATTCTGCTTGTTTTAACTGGCAAGTGCATCTGTGTATGACCCTAACTTTTATAATCTGTTTCTATTGTTTCATTGATTTTTTTTTTTAGTCGACTGCCCTCCATTGTACCTATTTGTCCTCTTCTTCCACAGTTAGGAATCACAGAACTCACTCTTAAATTCTTTGACTCTTAATGTATTCATCCATAGAATGGGTATTGGTCATCTATGATTCTCTAATAAATGGTGAAAGAGTTGTAGGAAAAACAAATGCAATCTTTATAAGAATGCTTTGAAAATGTGGTATGATTTGATAACTATAAATTGCTATATAATATTGCCATTTGGTTTTCTTCTCTAGATTTTCAGCATCTTACAAAATATCTCCAATATGTTTACTTCAGTCAATTCCAGGGTAGATACCTGTACTGGCTAATTTTGTGTCAACTTGACACAGCTGGAGTTATCACAGAGAAAGGAGCTTCAGTTGGCTAAATGCCTCCATGAGATCCAGCTGCAGGGCATTTTCTCAATTAGTGATCAAAGGGGAAGGGCCCTTTGCGGGTGGGACCATCTCTGGGCTGGTAATCTTGGGTTCTATAAGAAAGCAAGCTGAGCAAGCCAGGGGAGACAATCCAGTAAAGAACATCCCTCCATAGCCTCTGCATCAGCTCCTGCTTCCTGACCTGCTTGAGTTCCAGTCCTGAATCCTTTGGTGATCAACAGCAGTATGGAAATGTAAGCAGAATAAACCCTTTCCTCCCCAACTACTTCTTGGTCATGTTTGTGCAGGAATAGAAACCCTGACTAAAACAAATTGGTACCAGCATAGTGAGGTCTCTCTTCCCAATGATGGCTGATTAGTCCATCTTCTGCTACATATACAGCTAGAGACTCGAGCTCAGGGGGTACTGGTTACTTCATATTGTTGTTGCACCTACAGGGTTGCAGCCCCTACAACTCCTTGGGTACTTTGTCTAGCTCCTCCATTGGGGGCCCTGTGTTCCATCCAAAACCGAATCCAAGAACATGTCAAAATGATCATCCATCATGACCAAGTAGGCTTCATCCCAGGGATGCAGGGATGGTTTAATATACGGAAATCCATCAATGTAATCCACTACATAAACAAACTCACAGACAAAATCACATGATCATCCCATTTTCCCTATATTTTCTTCTTTGCCTGACATCTCTCTTCACTTCTTATATTCTGTTCGTGATGCTTGCCTCTCTTTGAGTGCCTAAATTTTTCATTTCCAGTTTTCCTCAGCTTAGGCTTTCTTTATTGATTCTATTTCCACTTTCATATGTTGACCTGTTGAACTCTTTTCTTCATTTCATTCCACTGATTGCCATTTAGGAGATTTCTGCAAGGTTTTCATATCCTCTTTGAATTCCTTGAGCATATTCACAGTAGCTATTTTAAAGACCTTCTCTTGTTAGTTGAGTATATAACATTTCTCAGAGCCTACTATAGTAAGGATGCTTCTGTCTATTGGAAGCATATTGACCTTGCTCCTTTGATTATGCTTTTATGCTGGAATCTAGTCTTCTGTGTTTGGGAAGATTGTAATTCTAGGTGTTTGTCGTCTGGGGTTTGGTAGATGAGTGCTTCTTTTGTTAGATTCTGTTGTTGTGGTGTCTGTGCATTACCTGGTAAAAATGCTTCAAAGATCCTATCAGATGTGGCCACTGGTCTTCCGGGAATATATTTCTTCTTGATATTGGGAGCTGACACTTAGGAATAAGGATAGACTAGAAGTTTTGGGATATTGAATGGGTCTACAGAAGGGAAAATTGTATGTGCTACCAGGATCTGTGTACACCCCTGAGAATGAGGCAGACAGAAAAAGTCCACAATATGGTTTCTGCTACAAGTGGGGGGTACAACCAGGGGATTGGCATTAGATGAACATAACTTACTCCATTTCATTATTAGCAAGAGTGGAGAATTTCTAAGAAGTTTTTTCCTGGGGACAATGGGATGGAGTGGTGGAGAAATGTTGTAAAGTGTCTGAAACTGAAGAATTTTTAAAATAATTTTCAATTGGCATCTTTTTTATATTGATTTTTTTCAATAAAATTATATTAAAAATAAATACTAACAAGTTTCTGAGCTTTATTTTCCTTCTTTGATGAATCTGATGTCATGCGTGTGTATGTATTTTTATCAAAGTGAGCTTCTTCCCTCACCTCTATTTTCTTTCCCATCTAACCCTCACAATTTTTACTGTCAACTCATGTTTTGTACTTAAGTCAACTGAATAATGCTGATTATTTGTATGTGTTATAATACCATTTACTGGAGCATGGGTAGCTTCTTAGAAAACCTACCTCTAGAAAAATAAACTGTCTTTCCTTTCACATCAATTTATAATAGCTTCCAAGCTAGGAGTGAGAATTTCATGGCCCCCATTGTCAACCAAACCAGGAATTTGTATGTCTTCATCTTGTGCATGTCTTATGAATGTAGGCACATTTTTGTGAGTTCTTGTATGGAAAGACACTGTCATGTCTGGAAACCCCTGTTTTGATTCATACATTCAATTACATTTGCTTACAAGCATTCTGACACATCTGTGATAATTCTACAATCTTATGGGGTACCAGGCATAATATATATAGACCAGTTTTATTCCCCATAGTTTTGTATTCTCTGAATGTTAACTCATTTTATGTCTCTTTATTAACTGCCAATTATTGAAAAAGCAAGCTTCTCTCATAAGGGTGGGTAGATGCAATTATGTTTTAGTAGAAACATCCTAACTTAGGGAGCATTTTATTACTATGTCCACTTAGCAAAATAATAATACTAGGTCCTCCCTATTGTCTATAATATACCAGTAACATTGTTTTGATTTGTTAATAGTACTTGGCAAGTTTTGTTTTTTGGAGTGAGCATTTCATCCAATCATTAAATGGCTTTTCAGTTGCTCTCTGATCCTAGTATGCCAATGCAATTAGAATGTATATCCAACTGCACCTGCCAGGACCCTTTTTTCTGGTGGGCTTCCTGAAATGTGAGGTTCTGGTATTCAGGGGCTTCTGTTTGTGAATGGACATGCTGTTATCACAGTGTGTTGTACTTTTGGGAGTTGAACTCCAGGAGATAGGACCTGACTACATTCAGACATGATCCTTGAATCCTTAATTTTCATATTCATACATTCCTCTTTTCCCCTTGCCTCTAATGTGAAAATCATAAACTCTTTGTTTTTCCTCCAATTTCTTCTTTTCATGGTCCTGGTCCTTCCTGAGGTTACTTCTCTCCCTCCTCACTTCACCTCCTTCACAATTCAACATTTTCAATTTCTCAAGATTAATTTTTTATGGCCCTAAATGTAGGTTAGAAAGTTGTGCAAGAAAAGACCTTCCCAGGCCAGGCATGGTGGTGCACGCCTTTAATTCCAGCACTCGGGAGGCAGAGGCAGGCGGATTTCTGAGTTCAAGGCCAGCCTGGTCTACAGAGTGAGTATATACAGAGAAACCCTGTCTCAAAAAAAAAAAAAA
>NW_018393260.1:75432-80523 GCF_900095145.1 Mus pahari
CTTTTTTTTCTTTTCTTTTTGTTCCATTCCTGGGCTCCCCTCTCTCAGCTCCTTCTACATGCTTCCTATCTTGAGACAGTGGGTCCATTCTGGTATCACCCCACCCTGCCTTATCAAGTTTCTACAGGATTAGTCACATTCTCTACCACTGTAGACAGACATAGCAGCCCTATTGGGAAATGGATACCACAGTCAGGCTATAGGTATTTGTTTGTTTGTTTGTTTTTTGTTTTGTTTTGTTTTGTTTTTGAAAACCTCTGCTATCCACTGCCATAATTCAGAGTGGAGAGATCATTTTGGTGTCTTGAGGCCATCCTTTTCTTCTACCAGGATCAGTACAACATACAAACAAATCCTCCCTTCGTCATTATTTCTTCAGAACCACCCCCATGATGCTTCAAACTGACCCTGAATAAACCTCTTAAAATTTGTTTTGCATTTTCAGCTCTGCAATGTGTTGAGTGTAAACAATTGGGATCTTCTAACAAGTGTCAGTCAGCACAAAACTTCTGTACAACTAAAAAAGACCAGAAGTGTGCAAGAATGAAAATTATTATGGGTATGTGAGGTCTTTGAATCTTAAGTTTGGCCATGCTTTCCCATAAGAGTGCAGCCTTCCCCAGATTTATGATGAAAGAAGGTGGGTGTGGTAGAATGTGGTCTGTATAAAAGTAGAAAAAGGCATCCCTTATGTTATTGGTTGCCAAATGTGGTCGTTCAAATAAATCCATTAGCATAAAAAACCCCACACCAACAAGACCAACAAGTTCTCTTGTTGGTCTTAAGGTATTTGTCTGTGATTATAATCAGGGATGAAAGTATTTGTGCACTAAAATTTCACCTAGCACCTTTGAAGGCAGAATACTGCCTGTGTGTACCATTAGCCCCTGATTAGTGACTAACAAATTACATAGGACCCTGAATTTTCTCATTGACCAGGGCAATGCATCATTTCAACATATATGTGTTTTGACTCTTGTCTTTGTTCCTCTGCAGGTAAATTTGCATCCGCTGTATACCATACATGTACTAGTCATTGCATGAACACTACATTTTCTAAAGGATCATTTTATTTTCACTATTCATGTTGTGAAACACATTCTTTCTGTAACACGTTTTAAAGGTCTGGCCCTTGCTTACTTGTTGTACTTAGGTAAGCCCTCATGCCTTCGCTGTACTCTTGTAGCCTCCTAACACTGGACGATCAATGTCTAGCACTGGCAACATCCTGATACCTGCTTTGACTCAGCATCAGATGTTGATAGGCTGACAGTCGTTTTATCATCTCCATTTCTAGAATATTGTATTCCTTCCTTTTCTCCCTCTATCCTATCAACATTGACTGGCATATAGCACATGCACTCCTCTCTAGATTGTTGTCTTTGTGTAGCACAAGTGTTCTGACCCTGACTGACAAATGCTGCAACTATAGACTAGTTTCACAGGGTGTATAACAGACATGACACCTCCCTTTAATGTAACATCACTGCACTGAAGCCTTCCACCAGGCTGACCAGCAACCAAAAGCTTCTGCTTCTTCCTTCATTCTTATGCAGCCAACAAAGGGCATATGTTATGTAAATTCTTAGTGCTTTGAGCTGAGTAAAACAATGAAAACAGGAAGGGTTAATTTTATGTCAAGTATTTTGCAATTTCCTCCATCATGATGGGAGGATACAATAGAACAGAGCTTTTAAAGGCATTGTGGTGGGAAACAAAACTGAGTAAAATAGGAAGAGATCAAGATGAGATAGAGCTCACAAAGAACCATGTCCAGTTACCTACTTCCTCCAACTATACACTCCTCAACATTCTCCCAAATTTTAACATTTTGTCAAGTATTAAAATGTACTAACGTAATAAATTATGGTTTAGGATGGAGACATGTGCTTCACTGTCCTTCTGGAAAGATCCACTGTTTAGCTTTACTTTTAGTAAAGATTTTTTTATGGCAGGGTTGTTTGGGGTGTCTTTTAAATATTTTTTTCGGTATATTGTATGTACAACCTAGAATACATAGATAGTTATGTCCAGAGGAGACAGTGCTAATGACCCCATCTTCAAGACAGGTTGTTTACATTTTCACACAGGCACTTCAAAGCTTTAGAAACATGAGTATGTCATGACATGAGTTTGTTTGCATTTAAACATATTTGTATTACAAATACTGAAAATCATTCCTTTTTCTTTCAGAGCTGCTCATTGAATCGTAATCCTGGAGCATGCCATCAAGCGCTATTCTACTGAACTCTATCTCCAGTATCACACCCTGCCTTCTGTATANCATTTCTTAGACACTGTTCCTAAACTATATGCATACTTTTCTTTTACATTGGGAGCTCTGAACTGCATTGTATGCCTTATGGAATATATTTTACTTTGCAATGTTTTCTTAGATTATATTCGATTAAATTTACTTTACACTTACTTACTTGTATGTGTGTGTATGTGCACATTCAACAGCCATGTGTAGAGTTTAAAATTCCAGGTGCTAATGTACCTCTTTCTTCATGTTGAGTGAGAAATTGATGTTAGCTAGGAAGGCTCAGGACATATCTCACTTACACGTTGAGTCATATCATCAGTCTTCAGTTTTAAGAATAATAATGTAATAGCCAGTGAGGTAAATCATTTAGTAAGGCTACTTGCTATTAGTTCTGATACCCAGAATTTATTTTTCTAGATCACATGATGGAAGAAAATTGACTTTTGCAAGTTCATCTCTTTTCCACGAGAATGAAATAGATAGAAATTCTGTGCTCCCATTCCACATACATGCAACCTCACTTAATATAACATAAATAGGACAAAAGAGAGCAATCACAATGCCATTCATATATAGTCAAAAATTTTGGATTATTATCCATACCACCTTCTATAACTAAGCAAGTATAAATCTTCCCCTGCCCATCCCAATTAGACTTTGAGTATCTGCAACAAGACCACAAATCCTCTTGTTGCTTTACTATCATGGAATCAATCCCTCACAGTCAGCCCCCAAAAAACTGTTATTTTTTTTCTCATATGGTCAGGTTTTTGGATAAATGCAGTAGAAGCGGCATTCTTTATTTGTCTTCTGTGAATTACTTTTCTTGCTTGTCTTTTTTTTATTGGACTTTTTATATCTTTACATTTAAAATGTTTCCCCCCTCCCCAGTTTTCCGTCCAGGACCCCCCTTCCCATTCCCCTCCTCTGCTTCTATGAGGGTGCTACCTCATCCACAAAACCACTCCAACCTCACTGCCCTGACGTTCTCCTACACTGTGCAATCTAGCCATCACAGAACCAAGTGTTTCTCCTTACATTGATAACAGACAACACCATCCTCTACTACATATGTAGCTGGAGCCATGGGTCCCTCTATGTGTACTCTTTGGTTGGTGGTTTAGTCATTGGGGTATCTGGGGGTTCTGGTTGGTTGATTACTGTTCTTCCTATGGGTTTGCAAACCCTTTCAGATCCTTAAGACCTTTTTCTAACTCCTCTATTGGGTTTCTTGTGCTCAATCCAATGGTTGGCTATGAGCATTGGTCTTTGTCAGGCTCTGGCAGTTCCTGTCAGTAGACAGATATAACAGGATCCTGTCAGCAATAGTGTCTAGGTTTCATGTCTGTATGTGGGATGTTTGCCCAGGTGAGACATTTATGTATGGCTTTCCTTCAGTCTCTGCTCCCACTGTGTCTCTATATTTCCTTTAGACAAGAGTCATTCTGGTTTAAATATTTGGACAAGGGTGGGTGGCCCCATCCACCAACACTGTCTTTACTTAGTGCATTTGTTGTTCTGATTATTATGTGTCAGGGGGAATTTATTTTCTGGTCCAGTCTATTTGGAGTTCTGCATGCTTCTTGTATGATCATGGCCATCTCTTACTTTAGGTTAGGGATGCTTTCTTCTATAATTTTGTTGAAGATATTTGCTGGACTTTGAAGTTGAAAATCTTCATTCTCCTCTACTATTAGCTATATGTTTGGTTTTCTCATTGTGTCCTGGATTTCCTGGATGTTTTGAGTTAGGATCTTTTTGGATTTTGCAATTTATTTGATTGTTGTGTCTATGTTTTCTATGGAATCTTTGTACCTGAGATTCTCTCTTCCATCTCTTGTATTCTGTTGCTGAGGCTCAAATCTATGGTTCCTGATTTCTTTCATAGGATTTCTATCTCCAGAATTGTTTCCCTCTGAGTTTCCTTTATTGTTTCTACTTCCATTTTTACATCTTGGATGGTTTAGTTCAATTCCATCACTGGTGTGGTGGTATTTTCCTGTAATTCTTTACGGAATTTTTGTGTTTCCTCTTTATGAACTTGTACCTGTTTAGCAGTGTTCTCCTGTATTTCTTTAAGTGAGTTATTAATGTCCTTCTTAAAAATCCTCTACCAGCATCATGAGATATGGTTTTAAATCTGAGTCTTGCTTTTGGGTGTGTTGGCATACTGAGGACTCACTGTGGTGGGCTTACTGGGTTCTAATGATGCCCAGTGCTCTTGGTTTCTGTTAGTAAGATTCTTACATTTGCCTTTCACCACCTGGTAATCTCTGATATTAGATGTTCTAGCTATCTCTGGCTGGAGCTTGTTCCTCCTGTGATTCTGTTAGCCTTTGCCAGCACTCTTGGGACTCCAACTGTTTCCTGAATCTCAGTGGTCAGAGCACTCTCTGCAGGCAAGCTTTCCTCTTGCAGAGAAGATGCCCAGAAGTCTGCATCTCCCATCTACCTGAGTCCTAGGCTCAGAGCCCTCCCTGGAGGCCGACTTTCCTCTACCAAGTAAGGTGCTCAGGAGTCTGGTTCTCAGCTCTGCCTCATGACTGAGGATGAAGTCCAGAAGGGACCCTGTCCAGGAAGCTCTGTTGCTTCTGCCTCCCACATGCTCTCCTGCATAGACTGGTCTCAGTGATCTCAAGATCCTTGATGTGCCTGGACTGCCAAGTTGGATTGAGCCACCAGAATGAATCCCAGTCAACTGGTAGTACTATGTACAATTTTCTGAGGAACCGCCAGACTGAATTCCAGAGTGGTAGTACAAGCTTGCAATCCCACCAGCAATGGAGGAGTATTCCTCTTTCTCCACAACCTTGCCAGCATCTGCT
>NW_018393261.1:0-21090 GCF_900095145.1 Mus pahari
ACACACAGAGAGACATACACTCACACACCCACACACCAGACAAGCTTCTCTATACCCAATGCCAAGAGCCTTGTCATAGCTCTGTGATCCCTAGTATTCCCCTATGTTCTATGCATGGGCCAACTGTAGCCACTCTCCAGATGTTTATCTTGTTGCAACTGAGGATAGTGAAAGTGCAGCCTGGTGCTAGACCTGGCGGAGTTTGACTTCCAAGCTTTCCATACCTGGGACCCAGTCTCTTCAGCAAGGATCTGGAAGCTATGGCCTCACAGGCAGGTCCAGCAAGCCCAGCTGAGGACGCTGTGCCTCTAACACCAGCCACATGGTGGACAAGGAGCCCTGACACCTGTCACCGCCTCATCCTCAGGTGCTCAAGAAGGTGCTGGGGCCAGCTGACAGAAGAGGCTCTAGGGGTTGGTCCTGATGCTAGCAGTAGTCTCTGTGTTTCTATCCGCACATCAGACGGGGAAGGGTAGGGGAGGGGAGGGGATAAGGGAGAGGAAGGAAAAGAGGGAAAACAGCAAACCTACAGGTATGGTGGGCTGAGGCAGGGGAGTCGGGAGTTTAAGGCCAGCCAACACTATATATTATGGGAGAGGGAAGGTGAGGAGAGGAGGGGAGAGACATGGGGTGAGGAGAGAAAAGGAAGAGGGGAGGAGAGGAGAGGTGCAGAAGCAAGCAGGGAACCTGAGGCTCCAGTGTGAGATTAAAAGCAGCTTCCTCTTGCCCTAGCCTCTCCCTCCAACTGCCTTTTCTCCTCTTTCTCAAGAGAGTCTGGGAATGTGTCTGTGTGAGGAGTCACTGCCCTCAGCTGCCCCTGCTGCCCAACAACCCNCAGCACACTCTGCTCCATCTCCTGCATTTCAGAACCTCCTCTGTCCCCTGACTTCCAGACACCAGAGTTCCCCATNCTTGCCAGGATCAGCGACTCCCATGCAGACTCTCTCTGTCTGCCTTCCTNTCCTCATCCTGACCCCTTCCAAAGGGAAAGTCAGCAGCAATGACAGGAAAGCAAGGTAAGGAAAGACAGCTTTGTCCTGGCGCCTGTGTCAGTCCTCAGAGAGCTCTGGGACACAAAGAGGCATTAAGTTTGCTAAAGAGCATGAAGCTGGGCACTTCCTCCTTTTCTCATTTCCATGTTCTATGTGTGCATGCATGCATACATACATACATACATACATACATACATATATACACACACACACACAAACACAGAGAGAGACACACACACTCACTTTATGCATAAAGACTCAGAGAATCAGGATGAACATCTGTTAGCACTTACATAGACTGACCACCAGGGGGAGATACAGATCACAGCCTACCACCAACTGCAGAACCATGCCCACAACAGTTTTCAGTTTGGAGTTAAGTCACTTTAATTGACTTCAAACATTTTCGGGGTTTGTTTCTTTTTTATTTTATCTTCCTTCCATCCCTCAAGTCTGTAGCCTGAGCTCAGGAATTCTTACAGGAGCTTGAGGATGGCTCAGTTCATGTTAGGCAGCCTACTACCTATCTAACTGCAGCTCCGACCTCCTCTTCTGGTGTGTTTGAAGACGGGGCAGTATACTCATATATGTACAATAGAAATAGATAGATAGATAGATAGATAGATAGATAGATAGATAGATAGATAGATAGATAGATAGATAGATAAAGTAAATATGCAGAGGACCTGGGTTTAATTCCCAGCATCCACGTGCTGGCTCCTAACTACCTATCAGTACTGATCCAGGGCCTCTGATACCGTCTTCTTGTCAAACTTACATACATGGGAGTAAACACTCTTACACATTAAATGAAAAATAAGAATTTAGACTCTTCTGCTCCTCCCTGTTCCAGAGACATCCACATCTCCCTGTGCAGTGCCAGCCTTGTCCCATAGACAAAATGGTGAAGGTCGGTGTGAACGGATTTGGCCGTATTGGGCGCCTGGTTACCAGGGTTGGCGTCTGCTCTCCACATGGCAAAGTGGAGATTGTTGCCATCAATGACCCCTTCATTGACCTCAACTACATGGTCTATGTGTTCTAGTATGACTCCAACCATGGCAAATTCAATGGCACAGTCAAGGCTGAGAATGGGAAGCTTTTCATCAACAGGAAGTCCATCACCATCTTCCAGGAGCGAGCTCCTGCTAACGTCAAATGGGGAGATGCTGGTGCTGAGTATGTTGTGGAAACTACAGGCATCTTCACCACCATTGAGAAGCCAGGGTCCACTTGAAGTGTGGAGCCAAAATCATCTCTGCCCCTTCTGCCGATGGCCCCATGTTTGTAATGGGTGTGAACCATGAGAAATATGACAACTCACTCAAGATTTCCAGCAATGCATCCTGTACCACCAACTGCTTAGACCCCCGTCCAAGGTCATTCATGACAACTTTGGCATCGTGTAAAGACTCATGACCATGGTCCACGCTATCACTGCCTCTCAAAAGATTATAGGTGGTCTTTCTGGAAAGTTATGGTGTGATGGCCATGGGGCTGCCCAGAACATCATCCCTGCATCCAGTGGTGTGGATGCCAAGGCTGTGGGCAAGGTCATCCCAGAACTGAACAGGAAGCTCACTGGCATGGTCTTCCGTGTTTCTACCTCAATGTGGCCATTGTAGATCTAATGTGCCACCTGGAGAAACCTGCCAAGTGTGAAGACATCAAGAAAATGCCTTCAGTGGGCATCTGTGGGCCCACTGAAGGGCATCCTGGGCTACACTGAGGACCAAGTTTTCTACTGTGACTTCAGTAGCAACTCCCACTCTTCCACCTTTGATGCTGAGGCTGGCATTGCTCTCAAGGACAACTTTGTAAAACTCATTTTCTGGTATGACAATGAATATAGCTACAACAACAGGGTCGTGTACCTCATGGCCTACATGGCCTCCAAGGAGGAAGAAACCCTGGAACACCCACCCCAGCAAGGACACTAAGAGCTAGAGAGAGGCCCTTGGGTGCTGAGGCCCCAACACTGAGCATCTCCCTCACAGTTTCCATCCCAGACCCCCATAGTAACAGTAGGGGCTTAGGGAGCCCTTCCTACTCTCTTGAATATCATCAATAAAGTTGGCTGCACTCCTCCAAAAAGGAAAGAAAAATAAGAATCAATAAGTTCTTACAGAGCCAGGTGTAGCCAACTCAAATGTAACTGCAAAACTCAAAAGGCTGAGGGAAAAGAATTGTATGTTCAAGGTCACCCTTGGCTACACAGACAGATTCAAAACACACACAATGAATTCTCACAGATTAGTCAAATTCATATAAATATTTTTCTTACAATTTAAACTCTTACCTATATTCCCCTGAACATAAGAGTGGCTCAGATGACCTGAGTTCACTTTCTGGATCCTACATGAAGGTGGAAGGAGATACTTGACCCCAAAGTTGTCCTCTGATATTCAGAGAGCATCATGACTCGTGGAACTATCCACACTCACATATTCATACACATGCCCACACTCACAAACGCTCACACTTGGGTGCTCTCTCTCTTTCTCTCTCTCTCTCTCTCTCTCTCTCTCACACACACACACACACACACACACACACACACACACACACATACACACACACGCATGCACACCAGCTCTGATAATAAGTAAGCCCCACCAAGGAGTTCAGGGATGTAAAAAGGCCAGGGCATCTGCATGTGAAGGGTAACAGCCCAGGGACACGCCTAAACAGAGTCTCATTTTCTCCTCCTGTCCTCTTTGAACCCACTAAGCCCAGTTCTTGGAATCCCATTAGTCAGGTGGGTAAATGGGGCAATAAGAGAGAAGTGAGGTGGAGCCAGGACAAGCAGAGTGACATCAGCCTGGAGAGAGATCTGCATGGAGGAAGGACGCCAAGAGAAACAGAAGAAGCAGATGCCAGGTCAGAGGAAAGAACCAATAGGGAGGCTTGGGGGCTTTCAGGAAAACAGACGCCTGTGTGACTGTGCTCAGCTGCTGCTCCACAGATCATTCAAAGATGAATGAGACAAGAAACCTTGGTCACCAGACACCAAAGGAAGGCACACTCTAGGAAGGGACCCCCAAATGTCTGACTGAGGTAATGGTTGGTTGGGCCACCTTCACAGAGCTAATTAAGGTGTTTGTACAACCCTGCACTATATACAAGATTTCAAATACGCTACAGAGTAGTGGATTAAAGAAACAGAGACAGAGGCAGAAATCTAGAGGGAAAGGGAAAGCAGATCTGTATAACCCACATACCACACTTCTGCACACGGACGGTCATATGACAAAACCATCCCATACACCTAAGCCTCCAATTCTGCCTCTCTTAAGGGGGATGGGCACCTGACACAAACAGGGTCTAGAGCGGTCTGTCTAAGGAGCTGATAGCTGTGGTGTGGGGCCAGGTGTGAAGGGGATGGCAGTGGGGGGAAGAAAGGAGATGAGGGATGGGGACCAGAGAGGCGGGACAAGGTGTGGGAGGATTCCGAGAAAGTAGAGTAATGAAGTTTTGTTTGTTTGGTTTGGTTTGGTTTGGTTTTTCGAGACAGGGTTTCTCTGTGTAGCCCTGGCTGTCCTGGAACTCACTCTGAAGACCAGGCTGGCCTCAAACTCAGAAATCTGCCTGCCTCTGCCTCCCAAGTGCTGGGATTAAAGGCGTGCGCCACCATGCCCGGCTTAAGTAATAAGGTTTTAAAGGTGTTTTTGCAGAGTGTGAGACGATTTCCTCATTCCCACCAGGCCCTAAGGAAATCTCCAGCAAACTGATTCTTCGTATGGCCTTCAGTAAATCACATAAATCCTGTTCTAGTGATCTGCCCATGTGTGTAGAATCGTCTTTTAAGTGATTTCCAAGGAGTGACTAAAGAAAGATAAGGGTGGCTGGATAAATGACTCAGCAGTTAAGAGCACTGACTGCTGCTCTTCCAAAGGTCCTGAGTTCAAATCCCAACAACCCCATGGTGGCTCACAACCATCTGTAATGGGATCTGTAGCCCTCTTCCATTGTGTCTGAAGAGAGCGGCAGTGTACTCACATGAGAGAGAGAGAGAGAGAGGAGAGAGAGAGAGAGAGAGAGAGAGAGAGAGAGAGAGAGAGAGAGAGGAAGTTCCTGAATGACCTACCTACAGGGACATAGCTGAACACCCACAGCATGCAGGTCTATCTGTCATCCCACCGCTGAGATCCTCCTCTGAGTATGTGTGCACATATATTCCATATCCTTAGAGAAGCAGAGATGCTGCCAAGTTACAGAGGGCTATGCCCTCCCCACAGCCTTGAGCAGACTGGCTTGGACCTGGTTTGCCACAGTTGCTAGCACACCTAGGGTGGAGTCTTCCAACCTAGGTAAAGTCTATTTTCCTGCCACATCTGTGGTTTCCTCCAAGACACCACTACCTGCTGAGAGGCTGAACCTGTTTTCCTGATGTGATCCTGACAAGCAATGAGATCCTGGCATGGTGGCGGATGCTGCCCTCTCCCCCTGTGTAACCTCAGACTCTTAAGTGAGCACTGGGCCTTGATCAGAAACTTGTCTTGGTCTCGTGATTTCTCTCGACACTTTTCCCATCCAAACCTCATCTTTCCTTTCAGGAACCCAGTAACCCGTGGCTGCTGGTGGCTACAGGTGGCACCCAAGGAGTGGCCTGAAAGCAGAAAGAAGGACTTGGGGTGCGCTGACTTGGGCCTCCACAGAAAACAGAAGATGTATCTTGCACAGTACGAAACATACAGCATTAATGTTAGTGCTACAAATTTCATCTTTTGAAGGCTGATGATTGCAAGGGTGAAAAAAGAATACAGGCTAGACTGAGTCCGTGTTGGCCCAGCTCTGATATCAGTTAGGGGTTGACAGTGGAAAATGGAACTGGAAAACTCTAAACAGGCATTTGTCCTCAGTCAAGAACTGCATTAGATGGAAGGGATAGGGTTTACATATTAAAATAAAATAAAATAAAACAAAACAAAACAAAACAAAAAGAATAAAAAACTAAATACAAAAGGGGGTCGGGAGATGCTAGATATACAAATGAAATGAGAGAGACTGATCAAGAGAGAAGAAACATGGATTTCAGATCTCTCCAGGGACAGAATGAAGTCAGGAGACATCCTGCTTTCTCTCTGGTCCCTACAGGAGACATGCTTAGTTCTGGTTACATCAAGTTCTCTATCCTCTCTGTATGGTCTGTGTTTGGTGCACCAATCTGTCCACGTGTCAGTTTGTGTCTGCTTTTGTTTCCTTTTCTGAAAGATTGTTGTTCTATGTTTCATGTTAAAAAGAAAAAGTGGTTAAAACTTTATCTGCCTGCTGTCCATCTCTTGATTCAGTCTCAGTCTGCACAGTGGAGGCAGATTAAAGTTGCCCTACGCCCTTAGCCAGGATTCAAGCACAGCAGGAGAGGCCTTGCTGAAAAGCTGCTTTTAAAGGGGGTCTGAAGCTTTGTAGTTCTAAGGCAAATAAGCTGATAGTTGTTTTTTCCTAGAAAATTCTCTGCAATTGTGATTATTGGGTTCAGCAAATGACAAAGTGTTTTTTTCTCTGAAATTATAGCTGAAAAAGTAAAAATTCTTTGATTGGTCTAAATTTATAAGATTCGTATAGACACTTCATTTTGGTTCTGACTTGTCTTAAAGATATAAATTTGCTCTGCATGTCTTGGTCATAGAGTATTTGCTAATAAATTATTGGGTATGATTTAAAATGTGTAACATTGGTAACAAGAAAGTTAGCTTAAAACTGATAACTCAGGGTTGGAGCCATTTAAACAAGAGCATGTGGCATGAACTGGCCCAGGAAACCAGGCCTCTAAAGATACTTCTAAATTGGGATAATATTTTATGTAATTCCTATCCTAGAAATGAGACTTATAAGGGATAAGGTTTGAGACAATGTCTCTTTAATGAAGCATTAAAAGTTGCACTGCTTAAAAATAGAAGTTCTTCACTTCTTTGCCTTTACACCAAAAAAAAAAAAAAAAGAAGAAGAAGAAGAAGAAGAAGAAAAAAGTTGCACTGTTTGCAGACAAACTTTGTAATGTGAAAGTGATGATTTTGGTATTGATTTTAAAGAGAATAGATTGTTTAAAATTGGATTTTGCTTTCCAAAAGTTATAGATATATTCTAATATTGCAAAAGAAACTTTAAATTTATAGTTAAAATTGCCAGTGTTCCATTGACTGCAGTTTTCAGTTTGATTGCAAGCTTAGGATTTTTAACTCACCCATATATTGTAAATCAGGATGATTATGAGAGTAATCATCTTATGAGAACACTAATGCAGCTCACAGTGGCGATCTGGCCGTACAACGCAAAGACAGACTTATTTGGATATATTCGTCTTTGTGCAGAAGTTGGCCCCTCATATAATCAGAGTCTAGTTGCTGCCTGGCAGGGGACTACAATACAAGCAATTATTTCACATCACTAAGGTTATAAGAAATATTTTAAGTATAAATCATCTAAAGAAAGACTGTCCTAAACTTTATATGACCCAGCACCAGGGAACACCTGGGCCAAGTAGTGGGAGTGGGTGGGTAGGGGAGGAGGGGCGGGGGGGGGTATAGGGAACTTTTGGGATAGCATTTGAAATGTAAACAAAGAAAATAATAATAAAAAAATAATGAATAAAAGAAAGAAAGAAAGAAAGAAAGAAAGAAAGAAAGAAAGAAAGAAAGAAAGAAAGAAAGAAAGAAAGAAAGACTGTCCTCCCTCTTCCTGGAAGCCGCCAGAGGTCACCTGCCAAGATGGTTCACTACTCTCTTGACCCAGAAAACCCCACAAAATCATGCAAATCAAGAAGTTCAAACCTCATAGAGTTCACTTTTAGAACACCCAGGAAACCAACCAGGCCATCAAGGGTATGCATATCCACAAAGCCGCCAAGTATCTGAAGGATGTCACTTTAAAGAAGCAATGTGTACCATTCCGACAGTATAATGGTGGAGTCGGTAGGTGCGCCCAGGCCAAGTGGGGCTGGACACAGGGACAGTGGCCAAAAAAGAGTGCTGAATTTTTGCTGCACATGCTTAAAAATGCAGAGAGTAATGCTGACCTTAAGGGTTTAGATATAGACTCTCTGGTCATTGAACACATCCAGGTGAACAAGGCCCCTAAGATGCATTGAAAAACCTACAGAGCTCATGGCCAGATTAACCCATCCATGAGCTCCCCCTGCCACTTTGAGGAGGTTGCACAGAAGAAAAAGATATCCTAGAAGAAAGTGAAGAAACAAAAACTCATGGTCTGGGAATAAATTCAGCATATAATAAATGCAGATAAAGTTTTAAAACCAAAAAAAAAAAAAAAAAAAAATTTTAAAACCAAAAAAAAAAAAAAAAAAAAAAAAAAAAAAAAAAAAAAGACTGCCCAAAAATTAGAGGCATAGACAGTAGAATTTTTCCCCTGGAATCTGTCCTCACTTCAGGAGGGATAATCTTTAGGCCAGGACTCAGGCAGTATGCTCAGATTAAAATACATTTACATTTGAGTTAATGCAAAGCTCAGAACAGCCTCACCAAGGCTTGTGTGCCATTTCTTTTGTTTTGCAAACCTTACCTAGGAAAGTTTGGGGACCTAACCTCTCTTTGCCTCCAGGGAATTATTTTTAAGCCTAAACATTGTTACAGATCTATCCAGGTGTTGTTCAAAATAAAGTTTAATCTTAAGATTTATGAAAGGTCAATGAGGCTGTAGAACTTATAGAGGCATTACAATCTGGCCTCACTACTCCGTAGAGAATTATTATAGATTTGGAAGGTTGGTTTTTCCCTTTGCATCCTGAAAATTGTAAAAGGTTTTCTTCTAGTGAGGTTGTGATCATTGGAAATTTTGCATCTAGGAATGGCTAATAGCCTTATATTATGTAAAAAAAAAAAAAGAAAGAAAGAAAGAAAGAAAGAAAGAAAGAAAGAAAGAAAGAAAGAAAGAAAGAAAGAAAGAAAAAAAGTCTTTGCTTCAATACAAGAAGCTAGGGCTTTGAATCTTTCAGTGTACATTGTTTCTTATATAGAAAGTATTTTATTAGCTAATGTCTCTGAAGCGAAATTGACTACAAATTTTTGCACTTACACAACGAAAGTTAAAGTTTCAGGGTGTGGTTGTTGCTCCAGAAAAGATTCAGAGACAACATCTTTTTCAATCTTTATGGCCTCAGTTATATCCTAGAAAAATAGTGGTACAGAAAATTTAAGAAAGAAAAGGTGATTTGTTTACTTCAAATTGTTTTTAAAAGCTTCCAGGAGATGTTTATTGGCTAAGAATTCACCTTAAGCTCACCACTGGAGGACTTACACCTTTGTTAGATGTTTTCAAGGGGGATGCAAATTAACTGGTGAAAAACAAAAAGCTTTGCAGAAGTAGAGGAAGCTTCTGTAATCAATTGTTATCATTTGTAATCAATGGTAATCAAATAAGCACACTAGGTGCTTATTCTAATTATTGTTACTCATTGTTGCCACAGCAAATCCTTGGCAAAAGAGAACATTAATGTGGAATCATCTTTCTTCATCTCCAAGTAAAGTTTTAACATCCTGTTATAAATCTGTTGTGGTGTTAATAAAGAATTGTAACATAAATCAGGAAGATATTTTAAAAAAAAGTCTTAGAAACCTGAGGAGACTTCTGATCCTTGTTTTTGTTTTTTTTCCCCAAGATACATAAAAAGGCTTTATTTGCAGTGGAGCAGGAATTTAATCAAACAAGCCAAATCCCATGCTGTCATCCGACTCCTCCTTCTTCTCATCTTTCTTCTCCTCTGCTGCAGCAGGGGCAGAACCAGCAGCAGGAGCCTCAGAGCCAGGAGCAGCAGACACAGCCACAGCCCCACCAGCACACACACTAGCTAGCTTGCCAACACCCTCAGCGAAGACATCCTCAATGTTCCTTCCATTCAGCTCACTGATGACTGATGAGGCAGGTCATCATCTGCCTCGATGCCCACTCTGTCTAGTATTTTCTTGATGTCTTTGGAGCTAGGAGAGGAATTACCCCCAAGGGTAGCCAGCTGGTAAGAGGCAAAGTAGCACATGTCACCTGCAGGGGACAGACTTCACACATGCGACCTCCAAGGTGTCAGGCAGCGAAAAGCCGGTTCCTTGTTTTGAACGGCAATTAAATTGGTTATTGCAGAACATTGATATTTGGCCTATTGCATAACAATCTTCTTAGGTAAAGTTGATAATCAATATCCAAAAGGCAAGTTGTTAAAAATTGCTTCGATTCATGCTTTTCTATTCTCTGTAAATTTATGCATGCATGCATCCCATAAAGAATACATCTACTGTATTTATAAACAGCCCTTCTATGGGAGAGAAGTACATGTGATTGGATCACATGTTTAGTCTTTTGAGTTTCCTCCTGCTTCAGCACAGATAACTGAATTGTGTGCTGTAGCCAGTGTTTTGAAAAGTTAAAAAATCAAGCTTTAATTTGTATACTGATTGCCAATGTGTATGTGTATATATATATATATATATATATATATATATATATATATATATGTGTGTGTGTGTGTGTGTGTGTGTCAGGGCGTACAACTGCCTTAAATTGTTCTTTTTTAGATACTTCTAACTCTCAAATTTGCAATTGTTCATTCATATACCACTCAAGTCAAAAGAAAATACGGTTCCTTTAAAGGACTGTCTTTGGACATTTCAGAACTCATCCTGGACTGCCTGGACAAGACCTCTTAAGGTGACACCACAGCAGATTTGTATCCCAGGCAGATTATAGGCCTTACACAGGAACAATTGGCCATATAATCTCATTCTTTACATCATCAAAAGATGTAAAGAATCTGGTATTTTTAGAGAATGTGCATGTGAAATTGTAAAAAGTTGTTCTCTGTGTACTCAGTTTCTACCTGTTTCATATAATGGTGTTAATTCTCGAGGACTTAATCATTTATTGCAAATGGATACTCATATTTCTGATTTTAGAAAAATAAAATATGCACATGTGACTATTGATACCTTTTCAGGCTTTCTGCTCTAACAAGAGAAGCAACTAATAGTGAAATTAGTCATTGCCTAGGTTAATTTTTTTATACTTGGTGTTCCAAATCATATAAAAACACGTTTTGCAACTGGCTATTACAATCAAGCATTTGAGAGGTTTTTGTCAACAAAACAAAATAAATCAGTTACCAATGTTCCTGGGATTTTTTTATAATTCTCAAGGACAAGGGATTGTGGAACTTTAAAACAATATCTTCTTTTAAAAACTAAAAGGGGGGAATTATATCCCTGTGCACATTATTTAAATCACACTTTTTATTTTGAACATTTAAAATTAGAATGCCAAACAACTCCTTGCTGAGTGCCATATAGCATCCTATAAGGAGACATGCTCATGCCTAGGTGAGATGGAAGAATCTACTTATCGGCATATGGCATGGTCCTGGTCAGGTATTTAATGTGGGGAAGAGGGCATGCTTGTGTTTTTTTTCCCACAGAATGCTACAGGAACATGCTAGCTGCCAGAATGATTCATGTGACCTGTGAGCTTGCTGAGTGCCCTGACAATGTTGACAGGAAAGATGTGTTGAGCATATGTTCTTGACCCACCTTTGTTTGCCTATGTTTTTGATTATACAAGCTAAGCTGCCTTGCATCAAGCTTTTAGACTTTGTGGAAAAGAAAACATAGAGAGTGTGGAAACTGACTTAGAAAAATTAAATAAAAGGAGGAGATATAAAGACTCTCCTCTTTCCTTTAAGCTGACCAGTTATTCTGACTCAATCATGGACTGGTCTAGAAATAAATCCAATATTGGAGATTCCTATAATGAAGATAGCTAAAAATCATTATCAGCAAGCAGAGTTAACTTGGAGCATAGCCTACACTATTTACATGAGAAGTAATAGTTTTTTGTTGATTCATGAAGCCATCTCCCCCAGTCAGGGAGGACAGACTTGGGTCTGATCATTGCTAATTTGCAACTGAATAGAGTGCCTGTAACCTCCCCACAGACACCCTTAATCCTGCTCCTTTCAACTTTGGACTTTGTATTTTAAGCAGGTTGATTACCTCTATAAAGGCTCACCTTCAGCAAAGCTCAGATATGGCAGTGATTCATTGCTATGAAGAAACACATTGATTGCATATTGAAGCTTTGGCCTGATTGGGGGAAAGGTGTGCAGTGAGGGCCAGCAGCCAAAGAAGGGCCACTGGTCGATGGCTTATTTCAACCTAAGACAGAGGCATGTGCCAAGAAGCCATGATTGCTCATAATAAACACTAAAAGGCTGTGTTTGTGCAAATAAATACAAACAAGCTGCATGTGTTCTCTGAGATGGGTCAAAAGCATCCAATTAGATTCAGTCCTAAGACAGGCAGGGCCTCTAGCCACAATTCCCATGCAGGACTGTGGAACATAAGTAAATTTCATGCCCAAGTCCAGCTAATTTTTAATAAATAATAAGAGAGGAATTGTGCCATCCCCCCAGAATTGATCAGACTGGCTCAGACCTGTTTTTCCACAGTTGCTAGACCACCTAGGGTAGAGTCTTCCGACCTAGGTAAAGTCCATTCTCCTGCCACATCTGTGGTTTTCTCCAAGATGCCAATATCTGCTGAGAGGCTGACCCTCTTTTCCTAACATGATCCTGACAAAGCAACAAGATCCTGGCATGGTGGGGGATGTTACACACACAAACACACACACACACACACACACACACTACTAGCACAGACTCTTAAGTAAACATTGGGCCTTGATCAGAAACTTGTCCTGGTCTCGTTATTTCTCTCGCCGCCTTTCCCATCCAAACCCCGTCTTTCCTTTCAGAAACCCTGTAACCCATGGCCGCTGGAGGCTACAGGAGGCCATGTGAGCTCACTCTTTCCTGCCTCCTCAGACTTCTGTGTACACTGGTACCCAGCTATGCATGTGTAGCCAATGCATATATACACATAGAGAGAGGTAAGAATCAGCAGGCTGATGCATAATACAAAGATGAAGGGCAGATTCTCAGCTGTTCTGCTGCCTGTAGTCCCTGAACACATAGGATTTCTTATCACTTCTCATTTCCACAAGGCCTCAGATGAATGGCAGGTGTTTCCGGATGGGCCATAATGACACCAGAGCACTGATCCACCCTGTATCACTCCTGTTCATATTCATACCATTCACACGCATGCCTGAGTACACACATACACACACACACACACACACACACACACACACACACGCACAGAGAGAGAGAGAGAGAGAGAGAGAGAGAGAGAGAGAGAGAGAGAGGAGAGAGAGCGCCAATTCCCTCTCCCTCCTTTATTGGGAGCAACCTTGTTTGAACATTAACTGCCTTGTCAGCCATAAGTATTTACTGGCACAAAGGCTTGGCCTCTGTGGGAAAGAACTAGCCCAGTTGAGAACAAATAACTATAGATCTTGAGAACATGTGCCTAGCAACCCATTCTGTTCTGTTACTCCTGCTGAGCTTTTATCCAGCCAATATCCTGATCTTGGGAACAGGAGCAATCTCCAGAGACAAAGTGACCCCATTCCACCCCACTTACCTTATATCTTTTTTTCTATGAGTATGTAACCTGTGTGGGAACAATAAATACTTGTCAGCTTGATAAGACTTCGTGACGTGCTATCCATTCTTTGTATCTCTTGTCCACCCCATTCTCTTCCAGGTGAATCCCTCACCCCTGTCCCTGTAGACTCCCTTGCTCTCCAAAGTCCACAAGCAAACTCTCAGTCACCATTTCTTTCTGTCTCATCCCCAGTTACACAGACACTTACCTGGCAAATCCCTACCCAACCCCTTATTTCTTAGCAGGTCAAGGTACAGAGCCTGAGGCAGGGCACTTCAAACAGGTTGATGCTGATCTCATGGAATAAAAAGGGGTGGGGTCATTGAGGCAGGCAGAGTCTGTGGGAGCCTACATCCCCACTTCCACGGAGGCATAGAGCAGCCAATCCTGGTAAGAGACACTCAGTCATTCCCTCACCCTATAGACAGAACGAGCTCTGGTTCCTCACCACAGACGTGCTGCCAGACAGAACCCAGCCTCACCTCTCCCTGGTAAGATCAATGACAGCTGAGAAGGCAGGGGGACACTCTGGGGAACCAGGGGGAGGTTGGGGACAAATGGGCATGGGATTTCTTATCCTTTATCATGGCCATAAAGTCCCCCTGGATTTCACTGGAGGTAGAATTCATAGAAGGCCCCAGAGAGAGGAGAGGCAGCCCTTTGAGTGCCTCTCTGATGAAGGGCAGGTACTTGTAGGTGCCACGGACCAGCCTCGGTCGGTCCCCCTCAATCCATGGAAGAAATTAAGGTTCTGGGTAGGTGGGCAAGGAGTTGGCGAGAAGGGGGTGACAAACAGACACAGACAGACACAAGGGAGTGCTGTATCTGGATGTACTTTGTCTCAAAGTGAGCACCAGTCTTATAAGTGACTTTTACACAAAACAGAGGAATGCATACAAAAAGCTAACAGGTGCCGGGTGTGGTGGTGGCACACACCTTTAATCCCAGCACTTGGGAGGCAGAGGCAGGTGGATTTCTGAGTTTGAGGTCAGCCTGGGCTACAGAGTGAGTTCCAGGACAGCCAGGGCTACAGAGAAACCTTGTCTCGAAAAAAAGAAAGAAAGAAAGAAAGAAAGAAAGAAAGAAAGAAAGAAAGAAAGAAAGAAAGACCAAACAAAAAAAGCTAACAGGAACCAATAGGGATCAAAATCAATGTTAAAAACTAGGAACAAAAGCAGCCCCACCTAAGTTCAGCTTAATCTTAGAAGCCAGGGGCTTCACACCCTCGCCATAGTTCCAATTCTAGTCTACCTTATACTCCACCTTCCCCCTAGTCCATTGTAAATTCCTGTGTATGGGTATAACAGCTATCTATAGTTCTAAGTATTTATTCTAGTTCCTTCTTAGACCACAATCTTCCTTCTCCTGGATAATTGTAAGTTCTTGCATATGGGAGTAGCTCGGCTATTATTCTAAGTGGTTGGGGGGGACTTTCTACTAATAAGTAATGTAGTCTGCCATATATAATTATAGTAAGAATTCTAAACTTACTTTGCTAAGCTTGCCCTGAGATTTCTAACTCTATGTAGTAGATAGTAATGCCTGATTTCTTTCACTATCTCTCTTACAATAGTAGAGGCAATTTTGAATGTCACTGAATAGGCAACATTCTTACTGAATTACAAGCCCAGGGTCAGCTCAAGGACTACCTAGGGCATGGGTGAAGGCCAGGAAGCAAAGTTCAATTTTGCTTAGATATTTGGCAAGTCATTGCTTGGAGACTCCTATAATAAAACAATACTGAAAGAAAGCAGACAGATTCATACTCTGACTAATACAAGGACAAAATTGGAGCATACGTGCTATGGGATGTCACGCTTCCAGGAGACTAAGTTTCCGTGAACTTTTCGCCTCGGGACTGCGTCCAGCCTTTTGAGCCTGTCACATGGGTCACTACTGGAGTGAATGTGGCATCTAGGTACACTCACTTTGTCCCTGGAGGGACATAGACCATCCAAACACTTCCATGAACAACGGCAGGAAAGTATATTGTAGATGAAAGGATGACCCCACACATCTGTGTGTGCTCCTCCTGTTTCCCTGACTTTGTCAAGTACTACAGAAAGGTGAGGCCCATGGAGGCTAGCTGATGTGTCTGACCTCTTCCACCCACTAGGAAAATCTGGGTGTGTCTCCTGGATGCCCAGGTGAGGTACCTCGACTTCAAAGACAGAGCCCTAAGATGTCAAACTTGCGGTCCTTGCAGGCCCCACGTCCTCTTGGTCCCTCTCCTCCCAGCGTGCCTCCCAGGACCATGCTCACTGACTCTATGCTTCTTTCTACCAGACATGGGGCCTGGTGCTGATGCTGTAGAGGTGACTAAGGCCCATTTTCTGCACTCTGGAAAGTCACAGTTGAGTAGGCAAAGCAGTCAGGTTAACAGATGGTAACAAGATGAATTAGCAGGTATTTCAGAAGTCGATAGACAAGGAGCCTTGGGAATACAAGCAGAGTCACCAAAATTTCCCAAGAAGAAAGGGGGTGAGCTGGTGACTTGTGTTGAGTCTTTTTCCCCCTCCTCTTCCTCCACCTCTTCTTCCTCCTCTTCCTCCTCCTTCTTCTTCTTACTCCAGCCCTGCTTACTTAGACCACAAAGATTTATTTATTTATTATATGGAAATACACTGTACCTATCTTAACACACAGCTGAAGAGGGCTTCAGATCCCAGTACAGATGGTTGCAAGTCACCATGTGGTTGCTGGGATTAGAACTCAGGACCCCCAGAAGAGCAGCCAGTGCTCTTAACCACTGAACCATCTCTCCAACCCTTGAGTTGAGTCTTAAAGGACAAATACAAATTAGTTTTATTGGAAAGGGGATATATCATAAACAGAACTAACAAAGAAAAAGAAGTAAGTGAGAGAGAGGAACTGGGAAACTATCCCACTCATAGCCACATTGCTAGGAGGTGGGTGGGAGGGAGTGGAGTGTACAAACAAGTGTAGCCTTGCCAAGGAAAGGGCAACTGGGCAAAGCTACTCTGCTCTGACTGCCCAGGTTCCTGGGCCCAGTATGGTTGTTTCCTTTCCCTAATGTCCCCAGGTCCTAGTTTCAACTGTCCCTTAGTGTGGGAGGACACTTCACTTCCCCTGCTGATGACATAATCCAGCTGGGCTCTGTGGCTGTGAAGAAATGAACATGGAATGAGAAAAGAGCTCTTGATACAGGGGAGGGCTGTCATATTGAGTCAGCCACGTGAAGTCCAGAGATTGTGATTGTCCATCACAAAAGAAGGACTCCTTCCAGATCCAATATCCAGAAAATATCTAATTTTCTCCCCCAGCTCTAGCAGTGAAGCCTGGTGACAACCTCTTTACAAAGTCCTAACCAGGGCTTGATGACCCAAGTGTCTGCCTGGACATTGTCCATCTCTTTCTCCACAGAGACAATGTCTATGTTTGAGGAGGTCACCCAGGCCGTAGCTAGAGAGCTGAACCCTGGAGGGGATCTGATACCCCTAGACAGCCTCATCGACTTCAATCGCTTCCTTCCTTTCTGCCTGGTGCTGCGGGAGAGGAAGAGCACACCATTCTGGGGAGCCCACTATGTCCGCACCGACTACACTCTCCTGGATTTGCTGGAGCCGGGCAGCTCCCCCTCAGGTCAGCCTCTCACTCATAGCTGGGCTCTGAAGGATGCTGTGGGGCTAGGGTCATCATCCTGACCACAAGGAAGATCCTCAAGCTCTTCCCCCTGATATGGTTAGGTGTATAGAACTTTGCCAAGCCCAAAGTTCTCTCTAGAGGTGCTGACAAGTGGGGATGCCTCCCAGCTCAGCTGCTTCTCTCTTTTCCCTCCCCCAGATCCAACAGACAGTGGCAACTTTGGCTTTAAGAATGAGTGGGATGCCCAACTAGAGGGATATGTGGAAGTGCCAAAGACGATGAAAATAAAGGGGACTGCAGAACTGTCACAAAGGAGCACACTGGAGCTGCAGACATGCAGGGTGGCTCCCAAGGATCTGGAGAAATGGAAGGAGAGGTGAGAGAGGACAGGGCTGATGGGCTGCTAGGATCAATATTTGGTAAATGGAACTTCATGAAAGTGAAAAGTTTCTGAAAGGAAAAGAATGCTGTCAATAGGACAAAAAGGCAGTGTACAGATCAGGAAAGCATTTTCACCAACCCTATATCTGACAGAGGGCAAATACACTAAATTTACAAAGAAACCAAGGAGGTAAGAATTAATACCCAAAACAACATAATTTAAAAGAGGGTTACAGAGCTAAACTGAGAATTGTCAGCAAGGGAATCTAGAAGGGCAGAGAAGCACTTAAGGAAATATTTAAGTCTTTAGACATCAGTGAAGTCAATTAAGACATCTCCGAAGTTCCATCTTGTACCTATCAGAATGGCTGAGATCAAAACCTCAAGAGACAGCACATGCTGACAAGGATTTAGAGCAAGGTGGGAGTATAAACTTGTATAACTATTTTGGAAATCTATTTGGCAATTTCTAAAAAACTGAGAGTCGTTCATGCAATTGGAAGCCAAGATGAGGCAGGAAGGAACAGACTGACAGAAGATCCAGGGTGGTCCACGTGTATGGGGGTCACTGTGATTTCAGCAGAGTGAGATTCCGATGGGGTGATGAACACACAGTCAGTATGGTTCACCCTTTGAGACATTTGCAGTAGATGATGGAGATGAATAGGGCAGTGATTTGAGGGAGTACTCAGAACAAAAGCAGATTCTGTGAGGACAGAGATGTGTTTTCATACGGAAGCAAAGTGGAGGAGGAAGTGGACATGCCAGGTGATGAGCCTCCTACTGTTGGCACAGTTTATCTCAACTTCCTGGGAAATAGTTGGCATTATCTCTGCTTTATAGATGAGGCAACTCAGACTCAAAGCTGCTGCCCTGCCAGGAATAACAAGACTGAGTTCACACTGTGGCCGATCTGAGCCATCATTCCTTCCCTGGCTCCATACTGTCTAGGATTGACAGATTACAAAAGCAGACACTGAGGGGCATAGTGGCACATGCTTTTAGTCCCAGTGCTTGAGAGACAAAGGCAAGTGGATCTCTGTGAGTTCAAGGCCAGCCTGGTCTACATATGACAGCCATGGCTGTACAGCAGGAATCCTGCCTCAAAAATAAAATAATACAAAGCACAGAGGTGGCCCTGGTGATGGAACGCTGAGGGTGGTGTCTTCCTGTATCTCCTGCCTTAGGAAACTGTCAGGAGACCACCCATTCCTGAAGGAGATGCGGGAATACGGGAAGAACCTGTATATGGTGGTGGAGGTGGTGAAAGCCAAGCAGCAAGTCACTCTGGAGAAAACTGCCAAGGCAAAAGGCCACTTCTCTCTCCGCCGCATGGCCACACTGATACTAAAGGTTTGCTATACACAAACACAGATAGAAAGAGAAAGAGACAGAGAGAGACAGACCACACACACTGTCCTTTGCTCAGTGGTACCCAACAGGCCAGGTCTCCATAGGCCACAGACAACACAGAGCAAGTTCAGTGATACAGGATTTGTCCCCACTCCTCCCCAGCTCTCCTGTCTGGTATGGTGGTGCACACTAGTAATCCCAGCACTCTGAAGGCAGAGGCAGAAAGGTCACGGGTTCAAGGTCAGTCTGGGCTACCTGGTAAGATCCCAGGATGAGGGCAGTTTCCTACTTTCAGAATGTCCTACGTATAGATGTGTCACACAGGTAAAGCCCAGTAGAAATAAGTGCATGTCTTATTATCTATACATACATCTAGTGAGTATGTTCAAGAGGAATGGAATGGGATTGGGAGCCATGAGAAGACTGCCAAATGAGATAAGAATGGGGGAGCTGGTGTAGAGGAAGGAGGGACCTGGGTTGAGGGACAGGATGATCCACAGGCAGGTGCTAGAGCCGGTCTGTCCACTTCCTCTGCTGTCCAGTCCAGATGCAAGCATAGCTTGGTACAGGGTGATCACTAGAAATGAATGGGAAGGGAGACAGAGAGATGGCTTAGTGATTAAGAGCACTGACCCCTCTCCCAGAGGTTCTGAGTTCAATTCTCAGCAACCACATGGTGGCTCACAACCATCTGTAATGGGATCCAATCCCATTTTCTGGTGGGTATAAAGACTGCGATAGTATACTCATATACATAAAATAAATAAATGAATGCATATATTCATATATATGTACATATATATATGTATATATAGTAGATAGATAGATAGATAGATAGATAGATAGATAGATAGATAGATAGATAGATAGATAGATAGATAGATATGAATGGCGAGGTTTCAAAGGCCATAAGTTCAGAGCACAGAGAAAGACAACTGGAGATCCTACTGAAGGCTTTCCTACTGCTTGTGTCCTCAAACACTGTCAGACCTAGTCATGTACTTGAATCCTGCCCCTCCTCCTAATGGATCTCAGAGAACTCACAGACTCTCATTGTGTAATCCTAGGGATCCGTGAAAGACAACAAGGTTGTAACCATCCCCAAGGACTGTGTCCTGGCCTATCGAGTGAAACATCTGATGGTCAATGGGAAAGATGAGTGGTGTAAGCAAAGACTAACATGTTCTCGCCTCAAGATAAGGGGTGGCTGCATCTGTGCAGTGGCATCCTGGTCCTCTCTTGCAGTGTGAGGGGTTGGGGCTGGGGAACAGCATCTTATATTGCCCATTGCTGGCAACAGAACAAAGATGTTCTAGATGAAGGAGGAGACCTGAATTTCAGGTGTCTATGGCACTGGGGAAGCTATGGGGAGTGACCCAAAATCTAAATGAGCATAGCCTCTGACCTCAGGAAGCCCAAGGAGGAGACAGATCCTCATGCCAGCACTGGATTGGTGATGGGGGGGGGGGGAGGCGGTGGTATGCTATTGTAGGGCAGAGCTAACATCTTCCAACATTGAAGGTTGGGTAAAAAATTAGATGGGGCATTTGAGGAGCTGCTGGTAATGACCCCCTGATGCCTCCTCTTGTCACTTCTCCCTTACAGACATTCCACACATTTGCAATGGCAGCATGAAAACCTTCTTTGAGCCCAGGGAGGTGGCTTGCAGTGCCCTCTTATCATCTGCCCGGAGGATATCTGGTAAAGGCCCCCACCCTAAAATATCAGCAGCTCCTATAATCTTCAAACAGACAGATGTATGGGACATAAACACTGCCCAGAAGGAACAAAGAGACAGGGCCAAAGCACAGCCAGAAACAGAGAGATTTTGAGAAGGGGTATGGTCCAAAGTTGTAAAGGGCAGGTGTGCTCGCAGAATCTCCATGTTTTCACAATGCTACCTTGAGGCTGTCCTGGCAATGGCTTTAGTGAAAGGCAGCAAACAGTTTGTCCTGACAGATGTTCTTTTGTGTTTTCAGAAAAGCCAGAGGAAGAGAAGCTCATTCGTAAGTGTTTATTTTGACTTTAGTTCAGAACCTTAGTCTTCCTCCCTCCTCCATGGGACTGACCGGGAAGATAGTGGGACAGAACTCAGCAAACAGCTGTCCCTCAACTACAGCAGAAATTCCAATAGGAAGTTAGCACAAGAATAAGAAGTTCCAATAAAAACAATAGAAAGGAGAGACCTGTAGACAATGTGCAGGAGATCAGCTGCCCCGGACCTTTGCTGTCAGCGGCCTCAGTAGCCGCAACCT
>NW_018393261.1:21676-27382 GCF_900095145.1 Mus pahari
GCCTGCCTCTGCCTCCCGAGTGCTGGGATTAAAGGCATGCAACACCAATGCCCTGCTAGGATTTGTCCTTATCTGTCTATTTGCCTCTTATTTTCTCAGTCATCCAGGCATCTGATGTTGGGGAGGAGCTTTGTGAATTTTTTCAAGACTTTGATACACAAGTAGGGTGAGAAGCATTAGAGTGGAATAGAAAGGAAGGGAAAGTCAGAGAGAGAGAGAGAGAGAGAGAGAGAGAGAGAGAGAGAGAGAGAGAGAGAGAGAGATACACAGAGAGACAGAGACAGACAGACACAGAGAGACAGAGAGTGGCAGACACAGAGAGACAGAGAGTGGCAGACACAGAGAGACAGAGAGAGAAGAGAGAAGCCCTGGGTTTTGGGATCACAGCCTCTTCCAGGAAACCATTTCTGCCAACGCAGAGTAGATGTACCTTTAGGATTCCGGCGCTAAACAGACAGGCTGCAGCTCACAGCCACAGTCGCTGGATACAGATCCACTGCTCTCTGAAACAGTCCCAGTGTCCACTTCATTAAGCTGTCAAAACCATTGTTTGTCCACAGACAAAAGAAGGGGAAACAGGCTTCCCCTAAATGTATGGATGGAGTAGTTGAAACTAGAAGATAATTGTGCACTGATAAAGGATGAATCCCGAGATACAGGGAGGTAGTGGTAATGGTAGTGCGATTAACTCTCATGTTGAAGGCAGGGGATCTAGTTCACCTCTTTCCTGCATCTTTCACAACAAGGCTTTAGCATAACTTCATAACCACACCCCTTGGAAAGAGCAAAAGACAGATAAAAGCTGGAGGCCCGGCACCGGGTCCTGAGAAAGGGGTGACGAACCTACCAAACATATATGTTCATGGTGAGAGCGCACCAGATAAGGGGTGCCTGACACATTAACTTTGTCCATAGACTTCGACACCTTAAAGAAAGAGGTTCAGCGAGAGACTCAAGAAGTGGAGAAGTTGAGTCCAGTGGGGCAAAGCTCCCTACTCACTTCCCTAAGACATCTCCTAAGAAAGAAGAAAGAGCTACAGGACCTTAAGCAGAAGGTGAGAGCCCAGAGCACAAGGAGTATGGAGGAAGGGGAGTGTGGATGGTGGGGGGAACTGGCAATGGTACAGTGATCCAAGGCTGCGGAATAAATAGCAGATATCCTTTCCAAGGCTGCCCAAGTGCACCTTGGATCTGGGCTACCACTGGCCTATTTGTCTCTGAAAATAGAGCATCAGTACAGAGTTCCCAGAAGTGGTGATCTCCCTCTGATGGACAGAGGGTACCCATTAGCCTATGGTGCCCCCTGCTGGATAACAGCTTGTTCTTTCCAGAGCTCAAAAACCAAGAGACCAAGGCACTTTCTAGGACCTGTCCACACACAAAGAAACAGGAGTTGGAGAGAGTCAGCCTCAACTCACAGATTACTGTGTGTCAAGTGCTAGGTTAGACCTTTACTGCAAGTTTTAGTTACCCAGTTTCCCTCACAGCTTGAAGGGGCTCTACACAAGGGACAGGAAGTAACTCTGGATGCACTGCCCAAAGATGTCCAGCTGTCAAAGGAAGCTATAAACACATACCTCTACATCCTTATGACTCTGATAGGTGAGTGAGAAGTGAGTCGGATTGGTTTCTTTCTAAGAGTAAATCATGTGAATGATTCTCAAAAAATGAATGAGTGGATGCCAGGTGGCTTATATGCAATAGTGTGTATATGTATACATATGCATGTGTATGTATGTATATAGATATAGATGTGTGTATGTATATATATGCATATGTACATATATATCTGTATGCATAGATTATATGTATACATATACATGTGTGTGTATACATACACAAGGACCTGAGTTCAATAAAGGTCCTTGAGCGAGAGAAAAAAAATCGCCACCAAATTGGTTTTATTCCTAGGGTTTCAGTTGATCCATTTTTTTAAAAGACTTATTTATTTTATGTCTATGAGTACACACTGTAGCTGTACAGATAGTTGTGAGCCTTCATCTGGTTGCTGGGAATTGAATTTAGGACCTCGGCTCAATCCGGTTGGCCCAGCTACCTCAGTACAACCCTGTTTGCTCAGTCCCTGTTTGCTAAGGCCCAAAGATTTATTATTATAAATAAATACAATCTAGCTGCACCAGAAGAGGGTGTCAGATCTCATTATGGGTGGTTGTAACCCATCATGTGTTTGCTGGGATTTGAACTCAGGACCTTTGGAAGAGCAGTCAGTGATTTTACCTGCTGAGCCATCTCTCCAACCCCTGTTGTTCCATTTTTATTTTTATTTTTTTACATTTTTCAAACCTTCTGCACGGGACTAAGTCCATCACGTCCACATTGCTGCCCGCCTGTTACATTTAATTTCAGAGTCTCCACTCTTGATCTTGTGCCTGTATTTTCTCCTTCCCTCTGCACGACACATTTTCCCACAGAAAAGAAAAACGTCTCAGGCCACACTGGGTACTGAGTGCCTAACTTAACCCTGGGCACTCTCAGAATGAGAAACTGTCTCAAAAGCAAACAGGAAGCACATGATTTCTCCCAAAACTGCTTCGAAAGATTAGAATTTTGGTTGGCTGTTGTTTTTTAGATGAGTTCTCACTATAGCCCTGGTTGGCCTAGAACTCACTAGGTAGAACAATCTGGACTCAAACTCACAAGGTCCATATAACTCTGCCTTCCAAAATGCTGAGATTAAAGGTGTGTGTCATTTTACCCAGTCAAAAATCACAAATTTTTTTTAAGTTGATGACTAGCAAAGGTGTATGTTATAGAATAGGTGTTGAGCTGTAGATAGATGGAGGGTGGATGGTTGGATGAAGGACAAATGGATAGATAGGTGGATGGATGGATGTGTGGATGCATGGAGTAATTGATCAGAGTGTGCTAACACTATTTAGAATCTGTAGTTCCTTCTGTACCAGAAACACATCTTTTTGTTTGGTTGGTTTTGTTTGTTTTGTTTTTCTTTCTCTGCTTTTCCCTCCAGAGCTACATAAAGAACAACTGAAGATTCTAGCAAAATACTTAGAGATAAAGATCCTCAGAGTGCAACTGAAGCTGGTGAGGAAACGTAACAGACGCCAGGGTGAGTGTAAGGTGTGGCAGGGGTGGGGAGCGCTAGAACCTGTGGGAACTTGCAGACCTACTGTGCTCACAGGCCCCAGCCTTATCCCTAGAGGAAAGTCTTCTCCTCTCCCTAGGTGCTTAGGGTCCTCAGCGTGCTCTGGTGGGAGGGAGAAAGGCTTTCCAGTTCCTCATTTCCAGTCACCTTGGTTCCATGCAGGTTGAGAGCATCTTGGAGCAGAACTTCCTGCAGGGTAAAGAGGGTGTTTTCCCCCTGCAGCCTGATCTGCTCTCCTCCCTCGGGGAGGAGGAACTGATCCTAACAGAAGCACTGGTGGGACTAAGCGGCCTGGAAGTCCAGAGATCANGCCCCCAGTACACGTGGGATCCAGACACTCGCCNCNACCTNTGTGCCCTCTATGCTGGTCTCTCCCTCCTTCAGCTGCTAAGCTAGGATGCCTAATACACCTTCTCTGCCTGCTGCACTAATGCCTTCCCACTTACTGTGCTCTGTCTGTAACACTCCAAGACACTACAGAGCCTCCAGGCTGAGGACAACTGAAATGTCAGCTCATCCTGCCTCAGGATCTGTCTATTTCCTTCTGTCCTTCACCTCAGCCCCCACTAAGCCAATCTCCTGATGCTTAATTCCTGAAGATACAGAATCATTCAAACACTTACTACTTTGAGTCACTTCATTTAGGGTTGGGGTAAGGTCTGGGGAGGTGGTAATGATGGTTGTGGTGGTGGTGGTGGTGGTGCACAACTTTAATCCCAGCACTTGTGAGTCAGAGGCAGGTGAATCTCTTAAGTTTGAGGTTATCCTGGTCTACAGAATGAGTTCCAGGACAACCAGGCCTACACAAGACAACCCTGTCTTGAAAACAACAACAACAACAACAAAAACAACCACATTCATTTCCCAGTCTAATCCTTCCCATGTGTGCCTCCAAAAAATACAAATAATGGCCATATGAGAATAAATGGAAAACATTATGTCAATCCTAGGACAAGCTGTCTTCTGGTTTTTCTATAAAGGGAATCTGTCATTTGACCCAGGTAAGGAAACAGACATGATCCATACATACACATTACTGCTCACACTGTTCCTCGGGCCCTCTGGAGAATGCTCCCACAGCTCAGAGGGTTAGAATCCAGAATGTCTGCTTTACACTGAGAAGATCTTCCAAGCTGCCTGCCTTCACCAAAGAGCCCATGTTCTCCAGCCCTGGTTGAGGGCTTGGGAGAGGAAAGGAAGGTCTGGGGGACTATGATACAAGCACAAAACAAGACAATAAAATATCAAGTTGGTGAAGTAGAAAATGAAGGTGAGATTCTTTCTCAAAGAAAATATTAAGCCGGGCAGCGGTGGTGTACATCTTTAATCACAGCATTTGGGAGGCAGAGATGAAAAAGTAAAACATAAAAACTAGGCCTTTAGTCCCAGGCTTGAGAATGTGACCTTTGTGACTCAATGCTCCAAGGCATGCTAATCATAAAACAGATAGCGACATTCCTCCACCCACCTGCTTCCAGGGTTGGGTGAGTGTTCAGTCAAAGAAAGTCACCATGTCCCACCCTGACCACTCCTGGAACCCGCTATGCAAATGTGCTATTGTTAGAGACTCATAGAAACTGTCTTGACTCCCACTCCCTTGTGACTCTTAATTGGTATTTTCCAACAATGCCCTCCCCACCCCCTTGAGTTATGGTTTCTTCCTTTAAATACCCCCTCTACCAGCTACTCAGGGCCCATGGTCCTCTACCCCTGCGTGGTGTATGACTGTGGGTCACAGAGAGCGCCTGGAATAAAAGTCCTCTTGAGGTTTGCATCAAGACTGTTTCTCCAGAGTGATTTGGGGTGTCGCCTCTCCTGAGTCAGAATGTGGGGTAGTCCTCATGTTGTGGGTCTTTCAGAGAAAGGTAGATATCTGAGTCCAAGGCCAGACTGTTCCACATAGTGAATTCCAGGACAGCCATGGCTATACAGAAAAACCCTGGCTTGAAAAACAAAAACAAAAACAAAAATTTAGTGAATTACTAATCAAGGGGTTAGAGAGATGGCTCAGCAGTTAAGAGCATTTGTTCTTGTAGAAAAACCTGGATTCAGTTTTCTAACACTCACCCACATGTGACTCACAACCATCTATAACAGTAATTCCAAGGGATTTGATGCTTTTGGCCTACATTGGCATGTGTATATATATGCAGACAAAACATTCATGTACATAATATAAATAAATCTATAAGAATTGTTAGAGCCAGGCATGGTGGTACACACCTTTAATCCCAGCACTCAGGAGGCAGAGGCAGTGAGTTTAAGACCAGCCAGGTCTACAAGTGTAGGACCCCCATTATTGGGGACCCCCCAAAATTCACGGGAGTCAGGATTTCCCAGGAATCACGAGAGACCTTCTTGTTGTAAAAGCATGAGGTAGTTTAATGGGGGAGCACCGGGCCAGCACGTACCTCACGCAGGAGGCAGAGATGCCAACCTTGTGGCCTGAAAGCTAGGGGTTTTTATAGGGGGAGGGGGAGGGGCTAGCAAGAATTGGTGCGGTTACCCGTGATTGGCTCATTTAAACGTACACATTTGCAGGATGGTACATGCAAAGGCAGGAATGCTAGGAGACCTGAGGG
>NW_018393262.1:0-3019 GCF_900095145.1 Mus pahari
GATGGAACCTTCCAGAAGTGGGCATCTGTGGTGGTGCCTCTAGGGAATGAGCAAAAGTACACATGCCATGTGTACCATGAGGGGCTGCCTGAGCCCCTCACCCTGAGATGGGGTAAGGAGGGTGTGGGTGCAGAGCTGGGGTCAGGGAAAGCTGGAGCCTCTTACAGACCCTGAGATGGTCAGGGCTGAGAGCTGGGGTCATGACCCTCACCTTCATTTCCTGTACCTGTCCTTCCCAGAGCCTCCTCCATCCATTGGCTCCAATGTGGTAATCATTGTTGTTCTGGTTGTCCTTGGAGCTGTGGCCATCATTGGATCTGTGGTGGCTTTTATGATGAAGAGGAGGAGAAACACAGGTAGGAAAGGGCAGGGTCTGAGTTTTCTCTCAGCCTCCTTTAGAAGTGTGCTCTGCTCATTAATGGGAAACACAGCCACACCCCACATTGCTACTGTCTCCAACTGGGTCCACTCTCAGTTCTGGGAACTTCCTGGTGTCAAGATCTTCCTTGAACTCTCACAGCTTTTCTTCTCACAGGTGGACAAGGAGGGGACTATGCGCCTGCTCCAGGTTAGTGTGGGGACAGGGTTGTCCTGTGGACATTGCAGTGAAGCTGGAGATGTTGGGGACCTCTGGGGTTCCATAATAGCTCCTCCAAAGGAATCTTCTAAGGCCTCCGTTGTACCAATATGAATACATATATGTACATCTGCATATACATTTTTTTTAACCCTTGGCAGGGACAGCTCCTAGAGCTCTGATATGTCTCTCCCAGATCATAAAGGCAACATTCCTGGTCCTGATTGGGGAGAGGCAATGTGGATATGATTGGATTGCAGGGACTCCCAGAATCCCCTCTGAGTGTGTGGTGGGTTGTTGGGATGTTGTCTTCACAGTGATGGGTCATGACTCTCGTTCTCTAGCATGAAGACAGCTGCCAGGAGTGGACTGAGTGACAGACGATGTGTTCAGGTCTCTCCTGTGACATCCAGAGCCCTCCATTTTCTTTAGACAACATTGTCCGATGCTCCTGGTGAGCCTATGAACTCAATGTGAGGAACTGTGGAGCCCAGCCTACCCTGCACACCTGGACCTTGTCCCTACACTGCCCTGTGTTCCCTTCTACAGCCAACCTTGCTGGTCCAGCCAAACACTGGGGGACACCTGCATCCTGTCAGCTCCATGCTGCCCTGAGCTCCAGCTCCTCACTTCCACACTAAGAGTAAGACTCTGACTGGGACCATGATGGTTAACCTCTTGACCTGAGGGTTGGTGCTTGTTAATTTAGTGGTTCAGAATACTTAGCATTTTTGTCTTTTTTTTTTTAAAAAAAAAAGGCAGATAGAGAACCTTTCAGGATCTTTGTCACTATGCTGTGTGTATCTGTTGGGACAGCATGAGGCTGTGTGTGCTGAGTGTGAACAGGGCTGCCCACAGTTAGTCTCAGTCATTTATTTTCTTTAATGTGTTCCCTGTGTAACATCTGGGCCCTGCTACATTTCCTCCCATCCACTTGATTTTAGCTTCTAATGATGCAGTTGTGAAGCTGCCCTGGGTGCTCCCTGTTGCCGTACTACTGTGATGATTTCTTTTCTTTTCTTTTTTTTTAAAGATTTATTTATTGTTATATGTAAGTACACTGTAGCTGACTTCAGACACACCAGAAGAGGGCATCAGATCTCATAATGTGTGGTTGTGAGCCACCATGTGGTTGTTGGGATTTGAACTCAGGACCTTCGAAAGAGCAGTCAGTGCTCTTACCCGCTGAGCCATCTCGCCAGCCCCCTGTGATGATTTCTGCTTCTCCTTCTTTTCAGTGTCTTTTACAGGGATCTCAGGGGTCTTATGAGATTTCCTGTTGATCTTTCAGGAGCGCATCCACAGCTAAGAACCTGTTGGCTTAGATTTTTCAAAACCGATTTTTCATACATGCTTTATCCTCACTTCTCACCCACTAACTATCAGAGGTAATGCAAGAGGAAGGATTTTAGGATATGGGGGAAGTTGACCTGTTTAGAAATAATTTGTTGGAGCAAATCTAATTTGTGTTGTCACGATACCTAAGCTACCACTTTATCAGGAGCCCCCATTTTTACAGCTCTTGTGGGACATTTTGCTAAAGTGGCCCCTTGGCTGGAGCAGGAAGGAAGGGTCTGCAGCCACATTGATGGATTTAGGGTTAGGGGCTACAATAAGCCAGGATAAGGCCCTTCTCCCTAAGCTGTGTCTTGTCAGATCTTAAGCCACAGTGGTGGAAAAGGGAACTGTATTGGTTACTTTCCTGATGCTGTGATAAAACATCATGTCCAAGGAAACTTCTAGAAGGTTTATCTGGGGATTAGGGTCCCAAAGAGTTAAGAGGCCATCAACATCCCAACAGCAAACACCAGGCCTGGCAGCAGGAACAGCTGAGAGCTCACACCTCCAACCATACCCCACCAGTGACAGACTTCCTCCAGCAAGGCCACACCTCCTAAGGTTCCCCCAACATCACCAACTGGGGACTAAGTATTCAATTGACCAAGAATATGGAGGTCATCTTATTCAAAGGACCACAGGAACTGACACAGACAGTGACACCCAAGCGCTCAGGGCAAATATGGGATCTTCCAGGTGTACTGTCAGGGAAATGTCAGCGATCTCCCCAAAACAGACAGCAGCCGATCTGATATAATCACAGTAGGGCCTTTATATTTGAGCTAGCTCAGGCCAGTGTACATCATCATGCAGGACAGGTTTGGTGATGAGGAGCCTGAATATCTGTCAGGGAAAGGCTTTACAGTAAGCAGCAAGTGTGTGTGTGTGGGGGGGGTGAGTGTGCAAGCATCTCATTGGAGAGCTACTGTGGCCTTTAGCATAATTGGTTGGTGTTCGGAGTCATATCATAAACTTAATTTTTGCTTCCTGGTGTATTGGTCATTAGCCTGAGACGGGCTTATAACCTGGAGATGCAGGTCTTTTGGAAGGTGTAACCTGGAGTCACAGCTTTTCTTGGGGTATAACCTGGAGTCACAGCTTTTC
>NW_018393262.1:3057-5301 GCF_900095145.1 Mus pahari
TGTAACCTGGAGTCACAGCTTTTCTTGGGGGTAGCCTAGAGACTGGAGCTAGGCTCCGGTTTGTTGGGAGGTAACTTAGAAACTAATTCTAGGTACCAGGCTGTGAGTTTGTTTGAGTTCAAGTTCTCTAAAATGGAATCTGAATGTAAAAGATCTGGCCTCCCACAGGTGACAGGTGGCTGACACTGCCACAGGTGGGACCCCGGGCAAGAAGGCTTGGTTCTCCAGAGTTGCCCAAGGCAATGCTTGTACCTATCTGGCCAGGAAATGGTTTTTCTAATGTCATGGTGGGCTCTCTTGTATGTGCCAAATCCACGAATGAAGGAACTTTCCAAAGGAAATGTTCAAACCCAACGGCCTCCAAGGGGACCATCGAGATGGCTCAGAGAATAAAGGTTCTTGCCACCAAGCTTGGCTCCCTGAATTGGATCCATGGAAGTCACATGGTGAATGGAGACACCTGAATCCTGTAAATTATCCTCTGAGCTTCACACGGGCATCATGACATGCACATCCCTACACATAATTATTAAATCAGTGCAATAAAAACAAGAAAGGAACCATGACAGTTTCATATTGAAGGACATGGAAACACATATGTATATGGACACATATGCATAAGGACAGGTATGTAAAAGTTNTATCTAGTTTTCCTTCATACTTACCTGCATCCAAAACCCACACTGTGATGAGAAGCAGCCGGGAAGATTGAAGGGCATCCCATGCAAGGATAATCACAGAGATTTTAAACTCTTATGTGTTATGTATTTATACTATTGCTTTATGTGTACTGTGTGTGAATGTGGCCACTCCTCAGCTGTGATGTGTGTTGGGGGCAGGGGCAGTCAGAAGATGACAACCATGGGTATCCAGTTCTCTCTTTCCTCGTGGGTTCTAGGGAACTGAACTCAGGTGGTCAGACTCAGTGGCAGGCACCTCTCCCTGAGTCACCTCACCCTCCTGCATGGGTGCCACCGCCCTGTTTTTGGAGGTGTTGAGAAATCGAACCTGGGACCTGCAGTATACAAGGTGGGCACTCAAGTCACTGAGCCACATTCCCTATGTTTGAAAACCAGACAGCAGACAACAGCTCTGTTATTGCAAAGGCCCTTACTAAAGCTTTAGGATAAAGATGGAATTAGAGACCGTCTGTTAAAAATAGAGATGGGTGGTGTACAAGAAGCACTTTGGGAACGCAGCCCTCTGATCCGAGGACCTAAATCTAGGAGAGCCAGGCCTGAAGAGGAAATTTCTGGTTTCTTTGGGACTCAGTTGTGTGATGTTTTTCTGGAAACTGTCTGATGACAGGATGTTTTTGCTGAGGCAGACTTGTGGTGCTTCTCTGGCATCTGCCTGGAAAGGGACATGCGATGTTTGTTAGAGCTTGAGCGATGCCCACTTGAGAACACATGATGTTTGGAAAGGGTATAAATATAACCCAACAGACCACAGATGACACTGTGCGGCATTGGTTCACCTTGCCACTCTTTGCTGGTCCTCGTTGGGCTTTGCTGATGCTGGTCTTCACAGACGATGCTGTGGCATTTGTTAGCCTTGCATTCTTTGCTGGTTATTTGTCATGAGTTTGTAGAGAGAAATGAAACAAAGTCCTTCTGATGGTGTTCTGGCAGCTTCTTCCTGCTTCTGCAGACTCAGGCTGATTGGTACAACCTCATTGTTTCTTCTGGATTAAACTGCCATTGCTGTCTGGTGTGAACTCAACTGCTAATATCCTGACAATGCAGCTTGGACTCTCTCCAAAGAGCTATTTCTAAGAAGGTCAACACCCTCCTTTGCCCTATTAACCATTTCTTTCTATTTCCTCTGGTGGGTGGTGAGCTAGAAAAGAGGTTAAAACATTTAAGTAACCTTATTAAAGTAGGTTTGGGAAAATATAAACCTACACAGGGCATCTGGAATGTTCTATGTGTGTGCTATGTTACCAATGCTGCATTGGTGCTGGAGGATATCAGACGTTTTTGTAGACTGAGCATTGTGGGGACAGATGGAGAAACATCTTCTCTGGGACTCTGTGACCCTGAGGAACCCAGGGCTTTTCTTATTCAAACCTTCTCTGCAGGGTAGTTAGGTGGCTCAGGCCTGAGTGAGGTCCTGTGGCTGCAGAGAAAAGAATTAGAGAACCAAGGAATAAAAACCAAGGAAAAAAAGATGGTGTCACTTCCGAGTAAAATTATGGAGCTGGAGAGGTTGTTCAAAGGTGAAGAATGCTTACTGCTGTTCCAG
>NW_018393262.1:8341-11237 GCF_900095145.1 Mus pahari
TGTGATCTGGGAGCAAGAAGGGAAGGCTCACACCTGCCTGCCTGGCAGACACAACCCCCAGCTGCCCCTGCAACTCCTGTCCCCAGTCAGGACAGGTCTTGTCTGCCTAATTTGGCTCATTTGGCAGTACCCAACCCATGTAACCACAAGACCCCCTTGTTACCCTCACCCACCCTTAAATAGTGGGGCCGAGTGTCCAGTCCCCCAAGGGGCTGGGGGTCAGTGCTGCGGACATTCTGGACATTCATCTTCAGGATCAGCTCAAACCGAGGCCACAGCAAGGCAAGCACCTGCTCCCAGTACCTGCAGGCTCAATCAGAGTCAAAGGTCAGCTGGCTGAGGGTGCAGTCTGCCCAGGGGAGCACAGCACCCTTCAGAGTGACGTTGAGTGGGTGTGCCTGACACCAATGCTGCCCCTGGGACACACGAATGGGAATAAGGGTGAAGGGCATCAGGTGAGGCAGAGCCTGGAGTCAGGATGGAGTTGTTTTCATATGATTAAAAAGCTGACCACCTCCAGGCACCAAGGACCAGAGCTCAGTGACCTGTCCAGGGCAGGGACATCCCTCTTCCCTGCAATGTTGCAGAACCAGAGAACAATGTGGATACGGAGAAAAACAGCAATGGCGTCACAGCAGTCGGCCAGGTAGGACTCCAGGTGTTTCTGTGGCAGACAAAAGAATGTCAGCTTGTTGTTCCAGTGTCTGTAGGCAAACATTTCTTTGGGGACAAGGTACAGGCCAGGGAGACCAGCGTCTTCCCTGTCCACAGGCACCGCAAGTGACCTGACCTGCTCACTGGCCACACTTATGTAAGTTCCCCACAGCAGAGGCTGGGGCTGAGCTTGGGATGGCAGCTCCAGGGCCAAGGCTTAGAGAACACTCATTCTCCAGGAGTTGCTGTCTGCCTGTGGACAGGCTCAGAATTCGGAAGCTCACCAGTGTCATGGAGAGCATGCGGCCCATGATGGCATGGAACAGGTCATGTGCAGCTGGGCCAGACACGATGAAAAATTAACAGATGAAAAGATATTCATGGCAAGAATTGTCAAGGAGGGCATAGTGCTGGCTCCGGAAGAGCGCTTCGAATGGATACTAGAGAGAGACACGGATGGGTCTCGCACTGACCCTGTGGATGTGGAGACTCAGCACAGCTTAGTAATCAGAGCTCACAAGACCACACACCCAACCTCCAGGCAGGGAGGAGCACCCTGAACAAGCACTGAAGAAGGGGTGCAGGTCTGAAGAAAAGCCCTCCCCGCTGACTGCGGTCCCCAAATCCACTTCAACTGCTGCCTCCCAATCTCCCTCTGCCAGCCTCTAAGTCCATGGCTCCTAACCTCCCGCATCTCAGCAGCCCAGGGGGTCCCCATTCCCACACCCACCCCCAGAAAACTAACACTCAGGGAACTGATTCCTGGCCACGGAGGGGCTGCCTTACCATACCCTCTGCTCTCCAGGCTGGGCAGTATGGGGCACCAGGATGGGGACTTGAGCTCAGCTAGATTAGAAGACAGCACCACAGGTGCCCAGGGTAAAGATGGTGTTCCTGCTTCGGAGGGACGGCTTTGAGAAGAAGCGTGAATAGCATCAGAGTCAGGGAAATAATGAGACCGACCGCACCAGGCCCAACAAGACAAGGATCCCAGGAAGCTAAATATGGCCCGGACAGCCCTTTCCAGAACCTGAGCCTTGCTTGGCCTGACACCCTTAATGGCCTTCAAGGTTTTACAAACCCTCTGAAATAAATGTGAAAAACTGTCAGAGTGGCGTGTGCTTCTTGGAGAGGAAGCTCTCGCTTTCACATCCTCAAAGGTTGAGAACCACAGAATGGGGAAGGAACACAGCCCTGGGCTGGAGAGATGACTCAGAGGTTAAGAGCACTGACTGCTCTTCCAAAGGTCCTGAGTTCAATTCCCAGCAACCACATGGTGGCTCATAATGATCTGTAATGGCATCCAATGCTGTCTTCTGGTGCGCCTGGAGACAGCTACAGTATACTCCTATATGAAAATATTTTTTAAAAAAATATGTAAAAAAAAATAATCTGAACATGAACTTCATTTTCCCATCCTTGAACTGAGGGTTGATTGACAGGATTGAGAATACTTATAGTTTGTGATGGACATAAATGGGAGATGGAGAGCCTTCCAGAATCTGTGTCACCGCACTATGTGCATCTGGTGGGACAGGATGAGGCTGTGGGTGCTGAGTGTGAACAGGGCTGTGCCCAGATGAGGTCAGTCAGTTATTATCTTTGATGGGGTCACCCCCAGCTCTGTCACCTCCAGGCTCTGCTCTCTCCATCACTGTGAAGCACATGCTGAGAGTCTGTGATCACAGGGACACAGGATGGCCAGAGTTTTGTCTTGTCATCAGGATTATGAGCAGCCCATGTGCCGTCTGGACTGTGGCTCTTAACTTTGTCTTCTGTGTTTATTTCTTACATCTTTATTTTGTATGGAGGACTGGGACTATTCTTGTTCCTGTGAGTGCATCCTGTCTCCTTCTCCTCGTGGATGTCCACGTGTGACAGCACTAGGAGGTGCTTTCCCATTCATGTCCCCACCAGACACAGCAAGGGTCCTGCTCTCAGGACACTGTGTGCTAAGCAGATGAACTAAACTCCCCTGATCTCCTGCCTCCTTCCAGGCGCTTCCGTGGAGTTCTCCCCATCTTTCCCATCTTTGCCCAGCTAACCCTGGATTGCAGGATCTACACAGAGGAGGGATCCACAGGTTCTCATCTCAGATCTGGTCCTGTTGGGTCTGTGCTGTGCCCATGGCCCCTGTCCTTCCCTGGCTCTGGGATCCTGGTGCTGCCTCCAGAGAAGATTCAAGGGTTGATGGGCTGAGTCTACTTTAGATTTATGTTTATTTTAAAAGCTGGTCCAGGGG
>NW_018393262.1:11719-14415 GCF_900095145.1 Mus pahari
TCTCTTACTGCAGTTGATGTAGCAACCTTTTCATAGGAGTGTATACACAGTAACACACAGAGTGCAGACAGGATTTACTGCTGTGCAGGGTTCAGACACAGGCTCCCAGAGGATTCTTTTTCCCAGCAGAGAAGGGACAACTGTATAGAAGCAGTGTGTGGAAGCACACATGTTTGTTCATACATGATCTGAGGATTTAAATGTGTTAGACTGGAACAGCAAGGGAACCACTTGAGGAGGGGCAGCAGGAAAGGCAGGACAGAGAGGATAAAGAAAGAGAAATGACCAATGTTCCATGTTTTATATGTATGTAAATACCACATACTAACTGAACATAAAGGTGTGACAATGACCCCAGAACTGCATAGGGGGATCCAGATTGTAAGGAGTTCAAACATAGCCTCAACTACAGAGTGAGTCTGAAGGCTGCCTGAAGTCATGAGACCCCATCCCAATCAAAGGGACTACAGAGGATGCCTGACCCTGGAGCTGTTTGAGCCTGCATCCTTTGTCATGCTCTCTGTGTGGTTGGGAAGATGCTGGAGCACATGATGACAGTGTGGGCAGAGGAAGAGCACCAGGCTACTGATGCACTGATCACAGTGATGGCCTTAAGGTGCCCCACACCTGCTGTGTCCTTTGCCTTGATGCTGATCTCCCTGCTGCTGCTGCTGCTGCTGATGGGTGCTGGGCACTGTGTGTGACCTCAATGATGACCTACATTCAGCTTTCCACAGGAACTGTTGGGAGACACAGCATCCCAGGAAGGAGATCATGAGCCTTCAGTGTCTCAAACAGGAGAGCATCCTGAGGTCTCCACACAGAATAGCATCCCATCATCTGCCAAGGACACCTGCTGAGCAAGGACACTGAGGCCAGGCAGAGCATCCAATCAGGAAACAGGATTAGGACATCAAGAGCCTGTCTTTAATAACTTGGCTCTGAAACATCCCAAGTCCCTGATACATTTTTATAATTAGATTTAGAATCAAATATTCACACAAAGTCCACATACACATAAATGGAATTTAAAGTTAAAGTGGACCAGTACACAATTCATCTGAAATATTTGTGTTGTTTGGTTTTAGCCCCACACTTCTGTAAGTCTGTAAATTTCTCAGACAAGAACAAAGTGTTATTAGTCATAGAATATAGCCTCTCCTCGACATTGCGATTTGTCAGGAATTGGACTGTACCCCATTCCTATCAATTAGGTGACACTCCTGTGATTGCCCCAGCTCATTTACATGTGAATTTGCATGTCAGGGTCTCATTACTCAACAGATGTGCCAGCTGTTCACTGACAGTGATGAGGTTTATCTGGCCTTTACAAAGTATCTTCACACAGCTGGAAAGATGGCCCCCAGGTAAGAACATTTACTGTTCCTCCAGAGAGTGATGGTTGTGATCCCAGCACCCTGTCTCCTTGTGGATTGGAGAGGGAGATCAGCAACAGCCTGCAACTCCAACTGTACCTCTGACATCCTCTCCTGGTTTCCTTGGACACTGGACACTCATAGGGCTGTCTGTCCAGGCCAAGCAGTGTGGCTGAAGGCACAAGAAACCACCAAACCAACCCCTAAGGGTTAATGAAAGAAATCAAAGCTGGTGTCTTCTGTCACAAATGGAGAAGGAAGATCTGGGGCACTTTCTGGAAATTCCTACCCCAAAAAGCCCATTTAAAACACACACAATCCAGTTATTATAATTATTAGCTATATGCTTAGATTGGGCAGATTTAACAGTATATTAACTTATTCCCTAGCTATTAGACCCCTTGTCACTTACAGTTTCTCCTGGTCACAAGGTTCTCACACATTATGGCTTCCTCTTCTTCCTTCTCCTCTTCTTCCTCTTCCTCCTTCTCCTCTTCTTCCTCTTCCTCCTTCTCCTCCTTCTCCTCTTCCTCTTCCTCCTCCTCCTTATCCTCCTCTTCAGTCCTCTCTCCTGCCCCTCTCAACCTCTTCTGCCTCCCTACCTGCCCCCACTCTCAAACCTCCAGCCCCACCTTTCCCCTCCACTGCCCAACCCCAGGCTCCAGCCTTTACTGACCAGAACAATGGGGAGCAGGTCACAGGAGATCACCTGATACAGGATGGATGCTCACTGGCTGCAAACCCTCTGGAGGAAGCAGGATTAACCTCAGAATACAAACAGCATCAGGACAGCCCACAGCAGGACACTGAGCTTGTCTTCTGCAGACCCTGTGTGATTTGTGTGTTCATCTCTCAGGAGCACAGCCACAGCTGAGATAAGACCTAACAAAGTTGCTTCTCACAGCCAGGTGTGGTGGCACACATTTAACCCCTGCTCAACTCTGAGCTTTATTAGTTTTGTTACTATCCACACCTTTCGTGTCCTGTGGAAATATAAACAAATCAGCCTCCCCAACACCATTCATTCTCTGCTTCCGTTCTGACGTTAACACGTCCTTATAGTATATCAGTTGATTCAGTTCCACAGCGTTTCCCTTGATGCAGTCTCTCAGCTGCTGTTGTTCCTTTCTTGTTAATGCCCAGAAATGTAAAGTTAAGGGAGCATGATCTATTCAACCCCTGGGGTCTTTATTCTTTCTTTTTGTTTTTTAAGAGTGTTCTTTAAGGTGTGATTAGGTCTTTTCTACCACTGCTTGTCCTGCAAAATTGTGTGGTACTGCTGTAATGTGCATTATAATGTGCAAAGAATCCCTGCGTCTT
>NW_018393263.1:0-1897 GCF_900095145.1 Mus pahari
CTGGGTGAACACCCCTCGTCAGGCGGGGAAAGGCACTAGATGCCGGATCAGGCCTAGGGACTCCCCAGCGAACACCTCTCCACCTCTCCTCGGGCAGGCAGGGAAAGGCGCTGGATGCCGAGTCAGACCTGTGGACTGGTCCCTGTCGAACACCCCTCCTTGGGCAGGGAAAGGCGCCGGATGACCGGAACCAGACATGGGTTCCTTCCCAGAAGCTGTGACTCTTCTCCAGTCCGCCCTCTCCCTGGCAGTGCACTGAAACCAAGATGCCTCACCTTCCCCTGTGTTTTCTTTCATGAAGTTATTTATGTCCTTCTTAAAGTCCTCCATCATCGTCATGAGAAGTGACTTTAGATCTGTATCTTGATTTTCCAGTGTGATGGTAGATCCAAGATTTGCTAAGGTGGAAGAATTGGGTTCTGATGATGCCAAGTAACCATGGTTTCTGTAGCTCCTGTTATTATATATGCCTCCTACCATCTGCTGATCTCTAATACTCTCTGGCCTCACTATATCTTATTGGAACCTGTTCTTCCTGTAATCCTGGTTGAGTCAGAACTCCTCAACAGTTCAGCTGTCTCTGCAATCCTGTGATTCCAGGATTCTTTGATCTTGAGATTCTGGGTGTGTCAGAGTTCCTGGGAATCAAGCTGCCTCAGAGACTCTGAGATCCTGGTTTAACCAAGCTCCTGGCATCCTGGGATCCTGGGGTCCTAAGATCTTAATCTTGCTTGAGATCCTGGTAGTGGAGCTCCTTTAGGGACTGTGAGACTGGCTGCTTCCAAGTTCATGACCAAAGTATACCGGTAGAGACCAGAAGGCAGTGGTAAGAGGAAAACTCATAACACTAAGTGCCTCCAAAAAAAATTGGAGAGACCTTACAATAGCAGCTTGACAGCACACCTGAAAGCTCTAGAAAAAAAGAAGCAAATACTCCCAAGAGGAGTAGATAGCAGGAAATAATCAGGGCTGAAATCTACCAAATAGGAACAAAAAGAACTATAAAAACAATCAATAAAACCAAGAGCTGATTATTTGAGAAAATCAACAAGATAGTTAGACCCTTAGCCAGACTAACCAGAGAGCACAGAGACAATATCCAAATTAATAAAATCAGAAATGAAAAGGGAGACATAACAATGAAACAATGAAAATCCAAAAACTCATCAGATCCTACTATACAAGTTTATACTCAACTAACTTGAAAAATCTGGGTGACATATACAAAGTTCCAAAGTTAAAACAGGATCAGAAAAAAAAAGAAACATCTAAACAGCCCAATAACACCTAAAGAAATTGAAGCAGTCATTAATAGATTCCAAATTTTAAAAAGCCCAAGGCCAGAAGGGTTTAGTTCTATCAGACCTTTAAAGAAGACCTAATATCGGGCTGGTGAGATGGCTCAGCAGGTAAGATGCAAAAATACTCAATAAAATCCTCGCAAACAGAATCCAAGAACACATCAAAACGATCATCCATCATGACCAAGTAGGCTTCATCCCATGGATGCAGGGAAAGTTTAATATCTGGAAATCCATCAACGTACTCCACTATATAAACAAACTCAAAAACAAAAACCACATGATCATTTCCTTAGATGTTGAGAAAGCATTTTTCAAAATCCAACACGCTTTCATGAAAAAAGTCCTGGAAAGATCAGAAATTCAAGGCCCATACCTAAATGTAATAAGAGCAATATAGGGGGCTGGTGAGATGGCTCAGTGGGTAAGAGCACCCGACTACTCTTCTGAAGGTCCCGAGTTCAAATCCCAGCAACCACATGGTGGCTCACAACCATCTGTAACAAGATCTGACACCCTCTTCTGGAGTGTCTGAAGACAGCTACAGTGTACTTACATATAATAAATAAATCTTTTTTAAAAAAAGCAATATAGGG
>NW_018393263.1:5057-6052 GCF_900095145.1 Mus pahari
CCCATAGAGGGGAACACCAGGGCCAAGAAGTGGGAGTGAGTGGGCAGGGGAGCAGGGCGGGGGGAGGTTATGGGGACATTCCAGATAGCATCTGAAATGAATGAAGAAAATATCTAATGAAATAACAAAGAATCAACCAAAAAAAAGAAAGAAAGAAATCAAAGAAGATCTCAGAAGATGGAAAGCTCTCCCACGCTCATGGATTGGCAGGGTTAATATAGTAAAAATAGCTATCTTGCTGAAAGCAATCTACAGATTCAATGCAATCCCCATCAAAATTCCAACTCAATTCTTCACCGAGTTAGAAAGGGCAATTTGTAAATTCATCTGGAACAAAAAATCTAAGATAGCAGAAACTATTCTCAACAATAAAAGAACCTCTGGGGGAATCACCATGCCTGACCTCAATCTCTATTACAGAGCAATTGTGATTTAAAAAAACCTGCATGGTACTGGTACAGCAAGACAGGTAGATCAATGGAATAGAACTGAAGACCCAGAAATGAACCCACACACCTATGGTCACTTGACCTTTGACAAGGAAGCTAAAACCACCCAGTGGAAAAAAGACAGCATTTTCAACAAACAGTGTTGCGAACAAAAAAAAGGGGGACCTGGGGAGGCCCTGGGGAAGAAGGGGAAGGGAAAGGGGGCCCAATGTCTGACCAGAGTTCCTGTGCTCTGGGCAGGCGGACTCAAGCATTGGGGGGCTCCCAGACGCTTTCCACTTGGGCCCTGGTGAGCATAGCCTCTGACCCACTCGATGGGGGTGGAGAAGGGGCAGCCCCTGACCTGGGGACCCCAGGACCACCCTGTCACCCTGGGGTTATAGGAGAGAGGGATAAGGGAAGAGGTTCCCAACACTAACCAGAGTGCGCAGCAGAACTTGATGGAGCAGAGACTCTCTATGGTTTAAGAGCTTTATTATAGAAATGCAGGGGGAAAGAGAGGAGAGAGGGGGGGTGGGAGAGAAGAGGAGAGGAGAGGAGAGGAGA
>NW_018393264.1:0-3745 GCF_900095145.1 Mus pahari
GAAAATTATTCAGATACATAACACAGGCAAATCTGTGAATGACATTTGCTAAGTAGTCATTTCACTGAATTACTGTGTCTTTGGTTTTGTGTCACATATATTTTGGGTTATATTCTTCATAAGAGAAAGAAGTATCATGCATGCCCTTAATATTACACTTTTGACAATTTCAAAGAAATGCATTGATAAGTCCTGAATGGTGTTTAACTGATATTTGGATTATAACATAAAAAATATAGAAAAACATTCTTTGAAAGTTGTCAATTTACTAGGAGCAGAAAAAGGAATATAGTGATAAATTCTTGATGTCTCCTCTGTACTGTGCACAATTTTGTTAAGATTTTTATGATTAGCTTGAGCACAATAGGCTGGAGCTAGTGGGCAGGATTTTCCCTTGGAAAGTTTGATGAATAAACACTTGAGGCAAGTACTCATGGCTATCACTTTCCTCTTTTCTTAGCAAAAGGAACAAGTCTTACTGAAGAAATGAAAGTAGAATATATGGAACTGACAAGAAAATTTGGGATTCCAATAACAAATATCAGAAATCTGTACCATACAGGTAAATTTAATGTTGTTTGTACATAAAAAAAATGAAGAAAAATTATTAACCAAGAATCTTCATTATGTCTCTATCTGAAAATATTAGCAAATAACTTCCTTGAAAATGTTATGATTAATTTTCTATTTAATTCTCTCTATTTGTTATAGTCACAGATACATGTCCTAAGTTGAAACCTCTGCCCAGTTAAACACTACTTATCTTAACTAATTTTAGAATGTAACTCAGTCATGTAATCAACAATAAAAAGCATTCCTACCTGAGGAATGGATTATATTTTGCTTTACCACAATGTACAAAATTCATATAAAACTATAAAACCAAATTTGGTGGAAAGATGGCCTTTTAAAATCATTCCTTAGTTTCTTACCACTGCTTTCTTCATGATAACCTATGAAACATGATTATCTTCTGTTAATTTTACCTTATATCTACATTATAAGTCTTAACACTCCATAATAATAATTATAATTAGGTTCTTGACTAACTTATAATAAAGACTAAGAAGAATATTTCTATAATGTTCATCTAACATTTTGTAAGTGCACACACTCCCAGTCCCACTCTTGACAAATTTAATCATCTTTTAAGTACAATCTCAATAAAATAAGTAAATATCAAATAATCATTCTTATATGAAAATTTGAAATAAATTTTATTTTTGAAATGAGCTTCAACCCATACACCATCAATAATTGTTTTATAGAGGCCTTTGATTCCATACAACTTAATTTAATTCTTTATTACAAAAAAGTAAGATTAAGAGGATTAAAAATATGTGCATAGAAAATGTCTTCATGGGATCACAATGATACACACATTCTTAGAAGAACCTTTCTTTCCAAATTGTATTTTCATGTTTCCACTGGAGTCATTATCACTGCTTTTGGTCTCATCATCTCAAGCCATTCCTATGCCATAGATTTGTGTGTGTGTTTGTGTGTGTGTGTGTGATTAAGTGAAAAAAATAATAGCAAACTTGATTACACAAGAGGTATAAGTTAAAACTCAAATTCTAAAAATATTATGAGCTTTAAACATAGCCAAGAAAACATTGCTCTGAAACTGACTTCAATGCCTCCACTTTGAGGACTAACTTCCATGATAGCACAGGGATCCATGCAAGCTTCAAAGTGAAGAAGGCAGCTAAAATTCCTACTCAGCTGAGAAACCTGTAAACTATGTGCAACCATATATAAGACCAAAATAAAACAAAAACCTTAATGATGCTATAGTTATATGGGTTCCTCAGTGGAAATGAAACTATATGCTTTTCTTTCATTTTAGTTTTGGTAGGTTTCATTTCCTTGTTTATTTGTTATTATTTAATTCAAATACATGTCAAATGATATCCCCTTCCATGTTACCCCTCCACAAACTGCCCATCCCATCCATCCTCTCCACACTCCCCTTTGCTTCTATGAGGTTGATCCTCCACCCACTCACACTCTCCTTCCTCACCTCTATATCAATCTCCTATGCTGGGGCATCAAGCCTACACAGGACCAAGGGCCTCCCCTCGCATTGATGTCAGAGAAATCCATTCTGTGCTACATATGCATCTAGAGCCATGGGTCAGTCCATGTGTACTCTTTGACTGGTGGTTTAGTCCCTGGGAGCTCTGAGTGGTCCATTAGTTGATACTGTACTTCCTATGGGGTTGCAATTCCATTCAGCTCCTCCAGTATTTCCCATAGCTAAAAGGTTGTAGTTCCTGGACCCAGGCAGATGGTAGTCTGTGTATATCTGCATCTGTATTGGTCAGGTGCTGATAGAAGCTCTCATAGAACAGCCATATGTAGCTCCTCTGAGCAAGCCTTTCCCTTGTGCTCCTGGAACTCTGGCCCCTGCCTAAGTTATGGCCCCCACACAACCCCCACAAGAGAAGCATGTCATTCAGCACAGACAAAGGCCCAAGCTTCTGACTTTCAAGCTAAACTCCTCCCCAGCTACCTAACAACAGTAAAGACCATAAAAAAAGGGTGTTCAGCCCCACCTCACCCTCTTACTGCTTACTAGCTTACCTCTTGCTCCTCACTCTCACACCCTCTCCGCTCTCATTGTTTTCTCTCCTTCCTCCTCTCTGTCTTCTCCTCTCTCCTCTCTCTTACTCTATATCTAGCCTTTCTTCTCTCTCTCTCTCTCTCTCTCTCTCTCTCTCTCTCTCTCTCTCTCTCTCTCTTCTCTCTCCCTGCATTTCTACAATAAAACTCTTAAGCCATAGAGTCTCTGCTCATCAATAACTGCACTTACTCTGGTCAGGGTTGGGAACCTCTTCCCTTATCCTTCTCTCCCTTAACCCGCGGCTTTTGCAAGGTAGCTCTGGGGATCCCCAGGTAGGGTGGCCCCGTGGCCATCCCGTGAAGAGTGGAATACAAGAATGCCCATCCAGGGATGAGTGGAAAGGGTGAGTAGCAGCCCTCACAAGCCTGATTGTCCAGGCAATAGGGAAACTCTGGTGGGGTATGGGTCTTTGCCCTTCCCCCATTTCCCCAGGGACTCACTTTTTTAGTTCCCCACAACTGGTAGCAGAGAGATGGTTATGCCATCCACAGGAGACAGATGCATTGAAAAATGCTTTGGACAGACACCTACAGGAGATCTCCAATTTTCAAAAGAGACCATGAGTTCAAACCCTTGGCTTTTTTTAAAATTAATTAATTAATTAATTAATTTAATATTTTCTTTATTTACATTTCAAATGCTATCCAGAAAGTTCCCTATAACCCCCCGCCCCTGCTCTCCTACCCACCCACTCCCACTACTTGGCCCTGGCCTTCCCCAGTTCTGGGTCATATAAAGTTTACAAGACCAAGGGGCCTCTCTTCCCAATGATGGCCANTTAGGCCATCTTCTGCTACATATGCAGCTAGAGACTTGAGCTCAGTGGGTACTGGTTAGTTCATATTTTTGTTGCACCTACAGGGTTGCAGCCCCCTACAACACCTTGGGTACTTTCTCTAGCTCCTGCATTGGGGGCCCTGTGTTCCATCCAATAGCCTTATTTATAATAGCCAGAAGCTGGAAAGAACCCAGATGTCCCTCAATAGAGGAATGGATACAGAAAATGTGGTGCATTTACACAAGGGAGTACTACTCAGCTATTAAAAACAATGAGTTTATGAAATTCCTGGGCAAATGGATGTATCTGGAGGATATCATCTTTAGTGAGATAACCCAATT
>NW_018393265.1:0-4522 GCF_900095145.1 Mus pahari
GATGTTGAACATTTTTTTAAGTGCTTCTCAGCCATTCGAGATTCCTCAGTTGAGAATTTTTTTGTTTAGCTCTGGACTCCATTTTTATTAGGGTTAGTTGGTTCTCTAGAGTCTACCTTCTTGAGTTCTTTGTATATATTGGATCAAATATATACCCTCTATCAGATGTAGGATTGGTAAAAATCTTTTCACAATCTGCGGATTGCTGTTTTGTCCTATTGTCAGTGCTCTTTGCTTTACAGAATCTTTTCAATTTTATGAGGTCCCATTTGTCCATTGTTGATCTTAGGGCATGAGCCATTGGTGTTCTGTTTAGGAAAATTTCCCCTGTACCAATGTGTTTGAGGTTCCTTTCCACTTTCTCTTCTATAATATTCAATGTATCTTGTTTTGTGTGTAGACCCTTGATCCACTTGGACTTGAGTTTTGTACAAGGAGATAGAAATTGATCAATTTGAAATGCAAGAAGAAAGAAGACCGCACCAAAGTGTGTATGCTACGGTACTACTCAGAAGAATGAAGAAAATAGTCTCTGGATGTTGTCAGTCACAGTTCTTATCTATTTGAAGTCAGTAATTGTCCCTGTTTTCTAATTGTCTGTAAGTACTTGGATCTCTCTGCATTTCTAATAAGCTATCCAATTATTCAAGAGTTGGGTTATCATTGTTTTATACAAATAGGAAGCTTAACAATACTGTTCAATATTTTTATCCTATAGAGTATGAGTAATTTGATTCTAAATGTTTATACTTTTAATTTAAATTCATAAAACTTTAACAGGAATATCATGTTCAGAAAATATGTAAAGAGTAAATTATGAAACATTCAAACCATTTGAATGAAATGATTCAGTACATATTAATGTTTGCTAAACTTATGGATGTTCATTTACATGTAGAGTTAATTGCCATGCACAGCGCTTACTAATCTTCTTCAGTTACAATAGTAGGTTAGTATGTGAATTTAGACAGAAAAATTGCTCTTAAAATGATGACTGACAAGAAATCTGATTTGAGCTGCAGTTATTAGAGATCTTCAATGGTTACCATTTGCAGGATGACTATGAGCTATAAGGATTCTTGCTGTGAGAAATAATTACACTGAGGTTTGACAAGACTGGCAGTCTTTTAGTGCAATTAGCTAACTATGGAAATGCAATTGTTTTCATGAAACTATTATGGACAATGTAAATCATCCAATTAAACTGACATGTTCACTGTCTCTGCTATGAAATGTTTTTATGTCACTTCCCTCTTCTCAAAACCACCTGTTCTTAGCACTGTTTACATAAAAGCTTCTGAATATGACCTCAGTGGAAAAAAGCAACTCTGAACATATTGATGTTTTCAGTAACAGTTTTACATTTCCTTATGACATTTGAAATGATTTAGTTACAAATACTTACATCTTAAATATTTTAGTAAATACAAAGAGCTTTTACTTAGGAAAGATATTCTTTGTAAGATTCCAAGCAATTAAAATTAAACCCAGGACCAGAGACAACAGCTCATTGTTAAACCATGCTTGTCTATCATGTTAGAGTCCCTAAAGTTTGCTCCCAGTTTAAAAGAAAACAAAGACAGAAAAGGAAACAATCCAAATATTATTGAGAGTGATAATTACCTCTACAAATAATTAATACTGACACTATTTTTCAGTAATTACCTATGTGTTTATAGGAACACATACCCCAGAGGCAGTGATCCCATTTGGGATCCCCAGTATTCCTTGGAAAAATACATTTGGGAATTGAGTTATCTGATCCCCAATGGTATGAGAATGTAATAAAAGTCCTTCATTGTTCTGTGAAATTACTTATTTAATCTATTCGAAAACAGTCCTGTCCTTGGTAAGTCATTTTTCTGGGAGTTTAAAGGGCATCCCTTACATAAAAATTATGTTTTGTGTGTCTGAGATAAATAAAAATATTTAATCATAACTAAAATATAAGAAAAAGATAAAGTGATTTGGTTTGCACAAATAAATTATCCCCACTTTTTCTATTATTGCACAATAATCTGTAACATCTTAATGTAAATACACTATTTTTGTTATAGATTGAAATTACCTATGCTGCCTGTCTGAAATTTTGAAATATTTTATGTTATAATTGAACATTATTGGTTTTATGGATGGGATGATTTTTTTTGAATTTCATTTATATTTAGATTTCTGAGGACTTAAGATTCTCTGTCTTCTGCCTTCTTTTCCTGTTACTATGATTACCATGAGGCATTTTTTATCCCGAGTTCCCAGGAGTGGCTGCCATTCTTTTCTAGGAAATGGGAAAACCTTTCCTCTACTCAGACTGTCTCAATTTGACCTAACTAGGAAGTCTGGGCACCCCTGATGTTTGTCCCCTCCCCCCCTTATCTGTGACTAATAGCACATTGCTATCTATATCATGACTTTCAGCTCCTAGGTTAACATCTTTGTATGTTATTCTAAGCATCTACATGACATATAATGGAAAAAAGAAGGTAGTTTATGCAAACCTAATAATACAACATACAATGGTGGGGTCATAACTATTTTTATCTCCATTTTGCTTCAATTTCCCCTTTAACCCAATTTTTNCAATTCTTTTCATCTATAAGATGAGGTTGATAATGATTGTAAGTTTTACATATTTTCTTAAGTTTTTTAGTGACAACTCAATAAGCTACAAGAAAAATGTATGGAGCTTTACATTATACATGAGAAACCTTCTACAGCTAGTAACTACTCTTTGTGAAGCTGTATAAACATAATTAAAATACTATTTTCTGCATGTTTTTCTGTCTAAAAAGTGATGTATGAGGAAGACATCTAAAAAGTGGAGGAACCGAGAGATTATAGACAGCTGACAAAGGAATGATGTTCAGACAAATAAATAAATAAGTAGATAATTCTGTAACTAAACACAGTAACATAAGATGTGTCAATGTTGCCTTATAGATTGAACTGTATATTAAGTTTCATCATGTTGTATAACATGAATATAGCCAAAACAGATTTTATTTCATTTCACGCTAACTAAAAGGTAATGTCTTTCAAAGCTGACAGAAGATGAGAAATGTTTTCCACTATCCTGAATGTAGCACAACTTTACAATCTCCATTGATAGCTTTTTCTCTGATAATAAACCTTCTGGTCTCTAATGTGCACATATTGTCAGGGATGTCTTAACTATTAAATATGAAAGACATTATGCTAATTATTGACACTACCTTGTCACTCATTATTCTAGTGAATAAATATCTAGAAAGAGGTAGGTTTTCCTTTATGAGGCTTTAAGATAACATTAATATAAGCAATGAATACTTCACTCAATTCTTTTACATTTTCTAAAATAATTTTCAAGATTGAGTACAGATTCCCTTTACTGCAAAATTAAATTACATGAAATCATTCAATAAATAATCATCTACCATTCAAATACCCCCTAAAGCACAAAAGCATTGATTGTTAGACTTCTCAGATATGATAACTTGTTTCATACTATGATAAAATTGCCAGTTATTTTGTTTGTTACTTGTATTTACTTATGAGAGTGACAAATAATTTAAAATCATTAGAAATTAATTTATGATCAAATGTTGCAACATTTTTTGGTCAGCTAATTAATGTTTAGTGGGTAATGCTTTTAGCTAAACATATGTTAACAATGATGCTTACCACCTGACAAACATAATCAGATTTTTTTTAATATATGGAAAACACTTAGAAAATTTTCCTAAGTTTTCTCCTGATGAAACATACTCAGATTATGGTTCCTAAAAACTGACTTAATTTTACTAATAATGCTTCTGTTTTTCAGTTGGTAAATATAAGTAGTTACCTAGTGTGTGTTTTGTTGTACATTTACATCCACATTTATGAAACATAACTCATGTGTCTTAGAATTACTATTCCTTTAATGAATTACCACATCCAAAACATCTTGGGAAGGATTTATTTGGCTGATACTTCCACATTAATGTTTCTCACTAAAGGAAATAAGGACTGGGACTTATAAAAGTCATGAACATGGAGGCAGGAGCAGGTGCAGAGACCATGGAGGAGTAGTAAATACTGGTTTGTCCCTCATGGCTTGCTCAGACAGTTTTCTTATAGAACTCAGGACAAATGTTTTAGAGATGGATTTATACACAATCAGTTGGGCCCTTATACATAAATCACTAATGAAGTCATTGCCTCAGAGTCTTGTCCACAGTCCAATATTATGGAGAAATTTTCTCATTGGAGGATTCCTTCTGCTCTCTAGTGAGGCTACCTGTATCAGTTTGACAAAAGGAATCAGCCAGTGCATCATGAATGTACCTTTTAAATCTTGGTATTTAGAGAACAAAAAGAAAGGGAATTAGACTTTTCTAAAATTCTTCTTGGAAAAAAAATCCCTCAAGTTATCAATTTAAATACATACAAATTCTTTTAACATAGTCAGTGTTTCCAACCTTTGACTTCTTCATTCTTATCAAGATATCATAAATTTATGAACAAAATGCAAACAAAACCATGCATTGTTTAAACATAGTAGAGA
>NW_018393266.1:0-1657 GCF_900095145.1 Mus pahari
ATAAGTAAGGTACCAATGAAATACTGAGTGAGATAAAAGAATTATATACCCTCTCTTCCTAATGGGGATGAACTAACATAGTACAACCCATGTTATCTGACTTCACAGGGTCTTCTCTATTATGGAGCCTTCTGTCATGAGCAGTTTCTAATTTCCAACTCTAGTCTTACCTCATACTTCTCAGCTTTACCTTTATATCCAGTTAAGCTAAATTTCACTGGTCTTTTTTTCTAGACAATTCTCTGCTTGTAATTATTCTTACCCACTTAGCCTTTTGTGATGTGATGTTCTTTAGGAGTCAAATAGTTGATGTTATTTATTTATTTATTTTTATTTAAAATTTTCTCATCTGGAAGTAAGTGGAAGTAAGCACATGATGCTTGGCACTAATATGCACTTTTCATATGGATATCTTCTCTTCAGTTCCTATCTAGATGACCTTATGAAAATAAGTATACCAGTGAGGGTGTGTTACACTGTGTTGGATACTCTGAGTATTTGAGCATCCTGCCACCTAAGTGAGCAACAAATCACTAGAAGAAAGGTCAGACAATATTACAATCCCACTGAAAGTGACAAAGTATAAATTGTGTCAATGTTCTTGCTTCAGAATGAAGAAAGAAATTAAGTTAAGCAAGGCAAATTACTGTTCATTACATTAGTCTTTGCTGATAGAATATAAGGTCCCCTTATGAGCTCATTGGCTCTGTAGGAGAAAGATAGGATACAAAAGTAGAGAGGGGACTGTTATAGATATCTAAGAAAAAAGAAGGGGAGATAAAAAAAGGTAATTGAGGAGATGAAGATGATTATACATCATATGCACAAGTAAGCACATTTTGAGAACAACTATTGCTCTGTAATGCATTTGTATAGGCTGATTTAAAATTTCAGGGTAAACTCTTTGGTTGATGGTTTAGTTCCTGGGAGCTCTGGATGGTCCAGTTAGTTGATATTGATGTCCTTCCTATAAGTTGGAATCCCTTTAGCTCCTTCTTTCCTTCCCCCAACTCTTCCATTAGGGTCCCTGTGCTCAGTCTGATACTTGCCTCTGAGTAGATGCATCTGTATTGGTAGGGTGCTGGCAGAACCTTATGAAATAGCTATACCAGGTTCCTCTAAGCAACTGCTTCTTGGCATCAGCAATAGTGTCTAGGTTTGGTGTCTGCAGATGGGATGTATCCCTAGGTAGCGTGGTGTCTGGATGGCTTTTCCTTCAGTCTCTGTTCCTTTTTTTGTCCCTGTATTTCCTTAAGATAAGAAGATTCTGGTACAAATGGAGGGACTCATAGCTCAAGCTACATATGTAGCAGAGGATTGTCTTATCTTGCATCAATGGTAGTGGATGCCCCTGGTCCTGTGGAGGCTTAATACCCAAGCACAAGGAGATGCTAGAGTCATGAGGTGGGAATGGGTGAGTGGTTGGGTGGGTGAGTGAGTGGGTGAGGGAGCACCCTTATAGATGCAAAGATGATTGGGGATGGGATGGTGGGTTTGTAGAGGGGAACCTGGGAAGGGGGACAACATTCGAAATATAAATAAATAAAATAACCAAAAAAAAAATTCAAGGTGAAAAAGAAGGTCTTCTTAGCAAGTAAGAACATACACATACACACACACACACACACACACACACACACACACACACACACACACA
>NW_018393266.1:3522-5133 GCF_900095145.1 Mus pahari
TGCTGGCGAGGATGTGGAAAAGAGGAACACTCCTCCATTGCTGGTGGGATTGCATGCTGATACAACCACTCTGGAAATCAGTTTGGTGGATCCTCAGAAAATTGGACATAGTACTACAGGAAGATCCAGCAATACTTCTCCTGGGCGTATACCCAGAAAATGTTCCAATTTGAAATAAGGGCACATGCTCCACTATGTTCATAGCAACCTTATTTATAATAGCCAGAAGCTAGAAAGAACCCAGATGTCCCTCAACAGAGGAATGGATACAGAAAATGTGGTACATTTACACTATGGAGTACTACTCAGCTATTAAAAACAATAACATGCCTTTAATCCCAGCACTTGGGAGGCAGAGGCAGTCGGATTTCTGAGTTCGAGGCCAGCCTGGTCTACAAAGTGAGACCAGGACAGCCAGGGCTATACAGAGAAATCCTGTCTCCAAAAACCAAAGAAAGAGAGAGAAGGGGGGTGGGGGAAGGAGGAAGGGAGGGAGAAAGGGAGGGAGGGAGGGAGGGAGAGGGAGAGAGAGACAGAGAGAGACAGAGAGAGACAGAGAGAGAGAGAGACAGAGAGAGAGAGAGAACAATAACTTTATGTAATTCTTAGGCAAATGGATGAATCTGGAGGACATCATCCTGAGTGAGGTAACCCAATCGCACAAGAACACACATGATATGCACTCACTGATGAGTGGATATTAGCCCAAAAATTTAGAATACCCAAGATACAATTTGCAAAACACATGAAACTCAAGAAGGAAGACCAAACTGTGGATTCTATGTTCCTTCATAGAATGGGGAACAAAATACCCATGGAAGGAGTTACAGAGACAAAGTTTGTAGCTGGGAGGGAAGCAAGGACCATCCAGAGACTGCCCCACCCGGGGATTCATCACATAATCAACCACCAAACCCAGACACTATTGCATATACCAGCAAGTTTATGCTGACAGGACCCTGATATAGCTGCCTCTTGTTAGGCTATGCCAGTGCCAGGTAAAAACAGAAGTGGATGCTCACAGTCATCTATTGGATGGAACACAGGGTCCCAAATGAAGGAGCTACTAAAGTACCCAAGGAGCTGAAGGGGTCTGCAACCCTATAGGAGGAACAACAATATGAACTAACAAGTACCCCCAGAGCTCGTGTCTCTAGCTGTATATGTGGCAAAAGATGGCCTAATCAGCCATCATTGGGAAGAGAGACCCTTGGTCTTGTGAAGATTATATGCCCCAGTACAGGGGAATATGAGGGCCAGGAAGCAGAAGTGGGTGGGTTGGTGAGCAGGACAGGGGAAGGGTATAGGAGACTTTCAGGATAGTATTTGAAATGTAAATGAAGAAAATATCTAATAAATTTAAAATAGAAAAATAGTATTTCCCATTCTTAGGCCGCTGGTTGGTCAAATGGCAGTGTGCTTAGCCACGCAAAAGTCGCTCAGTTCCAGGAGGTCTCATTTACTGATTGTTGGTTGTAGTGCTTACGTTAGTGGTGTGCTGTTCAGGAAGTCTTTTCTTGTTCCAGTGGTTTCAGGGATACTTGCCATTTTATCTTCTTTCAGATTCAGGGTATCTTGCATTATGTTGAGTTACTTCAACCATTTGAAGTT
>NW_018393267.1:0-1061 GCF_900095145.1 Mus pahari
AATGTAAATAAAGAAAATAATAATAAAAAAAAAGAAAAAAAATAAATGCCACTCTAAGGTTTTGTTATCCAAACCTCCCTCGTATTCCCATCCACTGACACATCTCCAGACCTGCTCCCAGTTCTGTTGTGAAGTACAGCGAGAGTTATATCCTAGTAGTAAGTCCTTGGGTTATTTTTTTCCAATCTTGATGAATATCATAAGGCATTGTCTCAAGAAAACTTATGCACTTGACCTATAAGCTACAGTGAATATTTTCCTGAAGAAATTGATAGATGATTTTTGTTCAGATTCCATTGGTGAGATATTGTGTCCAAAACTTGGAATTTCTTCAACCCTGGGATTCTCTTACAATGACTACCCTTGACCTACTGACTGACAGATTCTCAGTGTCAGCATAGGATTTGACACAGCTCTGCCAAGTGCTCTGGCTCGATATGGAAAGGACAGTGGACAACGTTTATAAAATTGTCACAGTAACCTGTTTTTTAGGTACTAATCTTTTGGAGGTGCTAAGGAGTGTTGAGTAGGATGTCAGTCTAGAGCCTGGGTTTGGTTTGAATGTGCTTAGAAACCCAGATTGGATTCAAATTTTTCTGTCATTCTGGCTCAGGCTGGAAGTTCTCGGGTCCCAGACTTGCACTTCCAGACCCAGCTTATGAGCCAGGTTGTAATCAGCCTGTGCAGCACTGAGTGGATGCTAAGCTTTATGAAGGAAGACTCAGCAGGAAGAAGTTAGGATACAGTGGCCTTGCCCTTGAAGGATGTTGTGGGACACAGTGCCCTTTCCTGTCCTCCTTTCTTCTGCGATAACCTTGAGCAGCATTACTCTAGCACATGCCACCCATCATGGGCATTTCTCTACCACAGACCCCCAAACAAAAAAGCCAACTGACAGGATGATATCATTGAAACAAAAATTAATGAATCTCTGTTCCCTGCACATAAATGCACACATATGCACATGCACCCATATTTATTCAGTGACTCAAAGCACTAGAGAGATACTGAGATGGAAGGTATCTGTGAGGTATTTTATTACAGATCCTTCATTTCACAAC
>NW_018393267.1:1348-2609 GCF_900095145.1 Mus pahari
GCTCCTTGTAGTCAGCAAAGGGCAGGAGTGGGATTGTAGTTCTGTGCTTGTGTGGGGACTGGGAAAGGAGGCCCTGGCATAGAGAGGGCTTCATTTCCTCCTGGAACTCAGAAAACACAGATGTGGATATTCTTCCCACTGGAACCTTCTCAACTANAGTCTCTTTACTAGACTAAGAATTTTGTAACTCTCAGTGGTCATCCCAGCCTCCTCACTCTGTTAATAGGGTAACCAGTAATTTTGTGTGGAGGGGGATGCTGCTTCACTTGTAAATGAGATTTCTACCCAGTGTAGTTGTCCTTCAGTGTTCACCAGCCTTCCCTTTTGATGACACTGCCCTGGGATATGGCTCCTTGAACATACCAGAGATGAAAGTAGTTAGGATTAGCCCTGCCAACAGTGATTTAGAGGCTACATGTTGGTCCTAAGACACCCCTAGCTCTTGCCTTATTCCCTAACCTCCAAGGTTTTTATTGTCAATTTCATCAATAAACCACACCCTTCAGTTTCTTGGTGTTTGGGGTACTCAAGGTGTCAGGAGCTCTGGTCATTTTCAGTACACGGCCCTTAACAGCATGAGGCTTTAGGTGACACCAACTCTCCAACTTCTACCCAGTTTGCCTTCTGCCCACACTTGTTGAACCACTACAATTCTTGGCATTGCCTCCCAAGTGCTGGGTTACTGAATAAACTACATCCCACCTTCTCAAGGGCTGAGGATTGTTTTTGTTTTATTTTATGTGTTTGTTTTCTGAGAAACAGGTCTCACTATTCAGCCCAGGGTGGCTTAGAATTTGTGTAGATCAGGCTGGCCTCAGAATCAGACAGAGTCACTTGACTCTGCCTCTGAAGTGTTGGGGTAAAAGCTTATGCCACCATGTCTGATGCCACTGCAGAAACCATCTGCTTCAGATTCTGTTGGGTACAGCATCTAGGAAATTTAGATCCACACTGTGCAAACTCTGATTTCTTAGACGACAGAAGTAAAGGTTACTTTTAGGTTGAAAAATGTATATATATATTTAATATATGTAATATATGTAATATATGTCACAGTTTTCAGACATACCAATAGTGGGCATCAGATTCCATTATAGATGGTCATTAGCCACCATGTGATTTCTGGGAATCAAACTCAGGAACCCTGTAAGAGCAGTCNGTGCTCTTAGCCAGTGAGCCATCTCTCCTGAAAACAGTAAATCTTTATATTTGTAGTTAATTTAAAAACATATAGGGCACAGTGTACTTCAGTCAGAATACA
>NW_018393267.1:3205-4311 GCF_900095145.1 Mus pahari
TTCTGATGTCCCCAGAACATTGGAGATAAAAAGCACTAAGCTACAAGGGAGTTGTTATGTGTTAACAAGCTGCTTATCAGAACTCAGATGGTGAAAACAGAATCCCTTCCTTCCCCACTGCTCTATCTCTTCTGTCTTGGTCTGTTTTCAATCAGAAGTCACACAGGCATTGGTAAGGTTTTTTTAGCCTATCCCTTTTTCTTGTGTTTTCTTGGGTATAATTACATCAGAATTTTGCTTCTAGTATGCAGGGTAGTGCTGGATTAATGAAAAGATACTTTTTAAAGTTGGTTTTGACACAGAATATCTTAGTTTCTCTACCAATGTTGATAAATAGTTTTACTGGCTATAGCAGCCAGGGCTGGCATTTGTATTCTCTTAGGGTCTGCATGACATTTGCTCAGGATATTCTAGATATATCATCTCTGGAAATTTATGACCATCTCTATCTTTNGGTTAAGCATCTCTATCTTTACGTTAAGGACTTTTTTTTCTATAATTTTGTTGAAGATGTTTTCTGGGCCTTCGTACTGTTAATTCTCACCCTCTTCTCTTTCTATTATTCTTAGGATTGTTCTTTCCATTGTGTCCTGAATTTGCTGGATGTTTTGAGTTAAGAGTTATTTACTGATTGTATTTTCTTTGAGTGACTTTTTAATATCATCTATGGTATTTCCTTTGCCTGCAACTCTCTTTTCTATGTTCTGTTGGTGAGGTTTGCATCTGTAGCTCCTGATCTCTTTTGTAGGTTGTCCTACTTCAGGGTTGCCTCCATTTTTGATTTTTTAATATTTTTTCTTTTTCTTTATTGGTTTTCTTATATATTTCCATTCCAAATGTTATCCTCCTTCTCAATTTACCCTCCAAACCACCCATCCCCTCTATTTCACCCGCTGCCCCTATGTATGAAGGTGCTCCTTTACCCCCTCCTCCCCACACTCCTGCCTAAGTGCCCTAGAATTCCCCATCCCTGGACCACCAGTCCTGTACAGGACTAAGGGTCTTCCCTCCCACTGATGCCAGATAAGGCAGCCATCCGCTACATATCCAGCTGGAATTATGGATGCCACAATGTGTACTATGAAGTTTGTGGTTTAGTGCCTGTG
>NW_018393268.1:0-4496 GCF_900095145.1 Mus pahari
TGTTTTGCTGCAGGGGGCTGTGCACACTTTCATTTCCTTGTTATTCAGTTGGAGGATGCTCTGCAGGGCTTAGTCATTAGCTCCTGTGGGGCTGGTTGCTCCAGCAATGAACACATCTGGAGGGAAAGCACAGACTTCCTGGGCTGACCCTGTGCCCTCTGCCTTTGGTGCCTGCCAGGGAACCTGGTGATGATCTGAGCGCTAAGACTATTGTGTCCTCCGGCCCTGTCCTTCAAGGGGTGGTCCAGCCTGCCTGAGGATGGGAGAGAGGTGATGGCCGGCCCCATCACAGACTTCTCTGTCCTCCATCTGGAACCAGCTCTCAGGCAAGAGCATCCCACTCATAGACATTGCTCTCCACTATCCTTAATATTTTCAGAAGCCTGGGTTCAGTGGTGTCCCAGAAAGCAGTCGACAGAGGTGCCTTCACAGTAATAAATGAGCAGAGATCAGCAATAGTTGCACTTAGTAGGGCTTCTGTGCCACACAGTGTGTGCTTTCTCCCTCATATAAATGTTGCAGATTCTCACACAAACTCTGTCCCATTGACTTCCCCACACAAGTTCATGTGTGACCAGTGTCTTCACCAACTGGGCCCAGAGGTGTGCTATAGTGTTGTGATAGCCCCAGCTCATGACCCCTCTGGACCTCTGCCAGTGACCGGTGGAGAGGTGTACTGGCTGGCATGATGTTTGAGCCATTGAACATTGCACGTCCATATTTATCCAGTCATGGCTGTGTCAGGAGTTCATTCTTTATGGATAAATAATGCTCTCTATGTGGCTGTACCACATTTCAGCTCTGTCAGTGGATGGGGACTCGGTCTGCTTTCACCTCTGTGCTACAGTGAGCAGCTCTGCTGGGAATATTCTTACAGTCTCATGTGAACATGTCACCACCTCCTTGGCAGAGATCAGTGGGCAGAGAGAAGAGCTCAGCCTTGTGAGTCTATGTATATCCTTGGGAAGAGTACAGGGCTATTACCATCCCTTGCACCTGGCATGGGCCTCCAGTTACTCTGTCATCTGTGTGTTTGTGTGTGTGTGTTTGTATATGTGTTTGTGTGTGCACAAGTGTGCACGTGTGTAAAGTGTATGTGTGCATATGTGTATGAGTCTGTGTGTGCATGTGTAAGTGTATGTGTGTATAAGTGTATGTGTAAATTAATGAGTGTGTAACTGTATGTGTATGTTTAAGTGTACATGTACCGGTTAGAGGACAATTCTTTGGAGTCAATACTCTCCTGCCATTTGTTAGGATCTGGGGCTCAAACTCAGTCTGCCAGACGCTCACCCAAGAACCTCTACCCACTGAACCATCCCACCAGCTGGAACATATTGTCTTGACACATCTATATTCAATGATGCTCTATTAACAATAGGAAAGAAATGGACTCATCCTCAGGTCTACCGACTAGTAGATAATAAAGTGTCCTTACACAGGGTGGGATTTTACTCAGCCAAAAAAAAAATGGGCTAGGAAATCTGAAAGAAACTAAGAAAACTGGAAAAACATCATATTGAGTGAGGCCACATAGGTTCAGAAAGACAAATGCTCATTTAAAAGTTGTCTCTCATATACGAACTGTACCTTCTTAAGTTAACATGTATGCCCTTCCGGGTGACTGAGTGTGTATGGAGGAGCTTGGAAAACTAGGAGGGGGATGTGGGGGGGGGGGATTCTGACATAGGGGAGGGGGATCTGGATCTGTTATTAAAAGGCAGAAAAATAATCCAGAGGTGGGATGGTTTCAGAGGACACGCAGTGGTGGGGGCAGGGGATGGGGGCTCACCATAGCCAAGTCTGTATGAAGGTGGTGTACAGGAGCTTGCGACTCTGTGAATCCTCAAAATGAAATGTGCTGCTCAGTCCCCGAGCACTTTGTAATTCCTAAGTTTCGCTTGCGGATGCTTTCAGATGCACACTATGATCAGAAAAGACACAGGGTGTGATTTTGGTCGCTTGTAGGTTGTTAAGGCTTGTTTCGTACCCTCTGATCTGGTCTATGCTAGGTAGAGAGAGTTCCATGTTCTGACAGAAAGAATGTGTATGCTGTTGGAATGTTCTGGAGATGTCTGTCAAGTCCTGGAATGTCCTGGAGATGGCTGTCAAATCCCTTCATCTGCTGTTCCATCAGCTCAGGCTTTTGTAGATTTTTGCCTGCACCACTCACTGCCATGGTGACTGCTGCACAACACAGTAGCTTATTATCAGGTTCTGTAGCACTTTTGGTGGAAGGATGCTTGCTTTGTGAGGTTGGACCACCTCTGGGTGGCTATAGTCCTGAGCCTTTGTGATGCATTTACACCTAGGTCAGTATACAGTTACAGGTTTGTCTCTTCTTTCTGCTTGTCTTTATTCTCTTGATGTAAGCGCGGGCACTCCTGCAGGTCATCATAGCCATGAATCATTTTTGTTTACTGGGGAAGGTCTTTGTTTCTTCTTGGATTCTGAAGTCTTGCTTGGGCTCAGTCCTCTTGGCTGGGGGTTATTCTCTCCCAGGGCTTCTCTTCCACATGCACTGGGCTAAGAGTTCTGGGCAGGAGTCTGCAGCTGATATATTGGCGTTGCTATCAAATGGGACTTGATGCTTCTCTCTTTTGCAGACGATGTGCTATGGTGAGGGCTTTGTTGTGTCCATTTAAGGTTCTTTAGATGTTGGACCTTCTCTGGCTGTCCATATCTTTGCTAAGGAAGTTTCTGGAATATCACTGTATAGACTTGCTGTGCTCTGAGCTTTACTCTCTTCCCCTTCAGGAGTGCCCGTGGTGGGGACACCGATGACTGACTGTGTCCCAAAGCGCTCCTACGCTCTTTCCTATTCCCTCCTTTATTTTTGTCTGAAGGTGGTATTTTGAAAGACCTGCCACCTGTCTTCAAGCCCTGACACACCTTACTCTTTTTTTTTTTTTTTTTTTTTTTTTTTTTTTTTTTTTTTTTTTTTTTTTTTTTTTTTTTTTTTTTTTTTTTTTTTTTTTTTTTGGTTTTTTGAAGCAGGATTTCTTTTTATAGCTGTCCTGGAACTCACTTTGTAGACCAGGCTGGCCTAGAACTCAGAAATCTGCCTGCCTCTGCCTACCAAGTGCTGGTATCAAAGGCGTGTGTGCCACCAGGGACACACTTCATTCTATTTGATCCAATTTGCTCATCAGGTTTTCAGCTGAACTCCTTATCCGGGTTGGATCTTTCAGCCTTTTCCAGATGTTTGATGAGAACTGTAGAGTTTACAGGAGGGGGAGGGTCAGGCTCATCCCCCATGTGGTCAGTCATGTGTATTCAAACACAGCAGAGGAGGAGGAGGAGACAACTGGCCAAGAAGACTCCAACAGGGCTGGCAGATGTGAAAGCTGTCATTAATTAAATTTGCCACTGCTGGGAAGTTGTCACCTGAGAAGGGACCTTGTGCTCTCTAGAAATGGGATCCTGTGACCCCTAGCTGTGGGCTGTGGCTGGAGCAGGCAGTTTCCCTTCAGATGAGTTGCCTGTGTTTGCTAGAATGTTCCTGGTCTGTGCACCTTACAGTGGGCTGTGGTCAGCCTGTGGGCGTGGTCAAGGAATCTCAAGGCTCTCCTCCTACCTTGCTGGTGACAGGGACTTGATTAACTCCTAGATGAGGTGGCAGGAACTATACACCAGCTGCCCTCAGTCCTGGAATTACTTTGATGCTACCACCCTCAGTTTCTCCCAGGTCTCAGGACCAGGACACACCCTCTGCTCCTCTCCAAGGTATGCCTCTTCCTCACAATGAAACCCTTTCCATGGATTTAGCAGAGTCACTCTGTGAGCTCCAAGACAGGAAAGCACAGTCCCAGACCCAGAAGAGGTGAAACCCGGATCCCAGGATCAGAGCATGGAACAAGGGGACAGAAGCTGTGGGGCTGTGTAACGACTCCATGCCTCACAGCTGAAGATACAGAGCTGGTGGAAGAGGTTGACAGTCACCATGGAGACAGAATTGATCAGAAGAAGCTTTATTGATGAGCATGGGTCTAGAGTGGTACAGCTGACCACAGATGCAGTGTCATTCAGTCAGGGAGGGAAGGGAAGAGGGAAGCCAGCTCTCCTGGGACCTGGTGGAGGAATATCCCACTGGGCCTTCTATGGGGTAAAGCTACACTCAGGATTCCCTTCAGACTGTATACATCTTTCTTCTGTGCTGTTCATCCATGAGTAGCAACTAAAGACTGGTGGATTTGTGGTTCTGTGCCCTGCTGCCTCAGAGGGTGCTGGCCCATCAACAGCTGGACTTCTGTCCACAGCAGGCCTGTCTGGAGCAGGCAGGGCGGCACAGCAGGGATATAGAGGAGGTTGGGCAGCAGCAGCTGGGCTGGCAGGAGGAGGCACAGCAGGAGGAGGTGGGCACACAGCAGGCAGGTCTGCACACAGGGCGACACAGCAGGGACAGGCTGGAGCAGGGCTTGCAGCACACAGGAGCACAGCAAGAGGGCTGGCAGCAGGAGGAGGAGGAGCCAGAGCAGATGGGTGTGCAGCAGACA
>NW_018393269.1:0-4492 GCF_900095145.1 Mus pahari
CATGAGTTAAGAGGCTGGGGAGCTCCACAGTGGTAAATAGCACATACTGTTCTTCCAGAGAACCTCAGCACAGTTGCCAGTATCCACTTGAGATGGCTCAGAACTTCTGATCACTCCAGGTCAAGGTGNGACCTAACAGCTCTGACTGCAGAAGCCTGCATTCAGTGCAGGTCTACCCACCCACCTCACCACATGTGAACATAATCTGAAAGAAGTAAAAACATTTAAAAGCATACATTAGAAATTCCAATTTCAGTCTACATTGGGAGTTGNAACTCAGCTGAAATAGCTCCAGGAATTTTGGGTCCATTCCTACCCTTCAAGGTCAGTACTGTGATTTACTTTTAATCTTCCCTTGGCCTTCCTGTATGGGGAGTAAGCCATGTCCAGGTGTGATGACTGCTTCTTTCTAAATTGTTGGTGTTTAGGGAGGATTGCAACAGATGATCAGTGAAGAAAGGTAAAACCTTCCTGTTGACAGTATATTATCACTAGGAAACATTTAGTGTCACTTCTCTTTTCTAGATTCCCCAACATCATCTGCCAATATAAGGTGTCCCATGTCTGTCTGTTTGACAGTACTCCTCCTGTGCCTCTCAAGGCTTACTTTCTTATGTGATGACCTGTGTCTCCTTCTATGTAGCCCCATTGTCTGTCTTACTTCTTGTTCACCCGTCTGGGCATGCCATCCATCTGTCTTCCAAACCCACATCCAGGACAGANTCTGCTCTTTGTTTCTACAGTTAAAGTCATCTCTACAGGCCTCATCCAAAAACGGTGACATGAAATGGCCTCACTTACAGCCACCACAGTTTCTGCAACTTCTTCCCTACATCCTAGTTCATTATCTCTCATCAATCTAGATTCTTCTTACATTTCTCTGTTTCCCTACTTCTCAGACCTCTGAAAGCACTTGAACTCTGCTGTGGACAGTTAGGCCTTTGGAGTCCCTTCTGTAACACACGTGCACATTTACACAGGTGGATATAGATAGATGCATTTATTTTGTGTTTTGTAATGTATGACTGAGAGTTAATATTAGTAATTAAATTTGAGAAAATGAACCTGTGTTTCCCTCATCCAGAGTTGCCAAAGAAAGCAAAATTGTCTTGCCAGTTGTGTCCATTACAACTGATGGATCTGCAGCAAAGTGGTGGAGCCCTCCTTTAATTCCAGCAATGGGGAGCAAGAGGCAGGGNGATATCTGATTTTGAGGCCTCCCTGGTCTACAGAACAAATTCCAGAATAATCATGAGTACATAGAAAAACCCTCTCACAATAAATAAATGCATAAATAAATAAACCCAACAAAAACAAAATAAGCATAAAACCTAATGTTATATGCTACACCCACTCCAGTAGTGACTCATATTACAGGTTTGGAAACCTGGAAGCAGTCCTGAGGCAAACAGTTTCAAGGAAACTCAGCCTCCTGGAACCTTGGCATTCCCATAGCTAGAATGCCCCAGATTTGTCCCTGCAATATCATGGAGGGTCTTATATGCTTTCTTACAGTATTTTACTGGATAAGAATTAGAAATCTCAGGGCAAGCTTAGCAAAGTATACTTAGAATCTTCATTACAACCAGGTATTGCAAACTATCAAGGCCTAGGAAATAGGGACATTGTGGTATTGTATTATTCATAAGAAGGTCTGCTACAGCAGAACCCCCGGGTGCTAGATCTGACAAGGCTCAAAGCAGTAGCACAAATTGTGACTAGGGTGTGAAATCCTTACCTGTCATTAGCTGACCCTAGGCAGAGCTGTTTTATCTTTACTGTGAATATTACCTGGTTCTTGTAAGTTCCTTTGAAGTCATTCCTTTGTTTTGTGTCAAGTAACTTCAATGTACTTTGCCTGCTGTGACATCCTACCCCTTTGTTTTCTGTATTATATAAGACTGGTGTTCACTTTGTAAAATTATACTCAGATTCAACAGGCTCTCTCATGTCCTTATCTGTTTGTCAACTCCCATCTGACTCCTTAGTCCATCTACTACCAGAGTCCCATTCCACGCAGATAGGAGACCCCAAAAAAGGGGATAGTCTGTGGCAGTTATACATTGTAAGTTAATATGAATTTTATCAATTATAAAAGATTATACATTAAGATTATTAAGATTTTACATGATTTGCTGTGTTTCTGACACAGCACACAGAGAAACTGGCACAGAGACCAGGGCAGATCCCCTACTTTGGATATGTGCCTTGCATTTCGGACCTGTGGGAACACTTGCTCAGTGATGAACCATGAATCTGGTGTAAAGGGAGGTGTGGCTGTCATTAGAGATTTTATGGCACCATCGGAGATGTGAAGACAGGCTTCCCTGTTAGAAGGCTCTTTCTATTGAGACTGCATAGGCTGTGGAAAGGCAGAACACTCTCCAAGGGCCTGAATCAACAGCTGGGCTTTAGAGCAGGACTGGAGCTGGTGAAGCTGGGGGAAGAGCCTTGAGGTGCAATAGGACAAGATAGAGTAAGCTGTTCTCCGGCAGGTGATGTGACTTCAGATCTCTAGCATCGATTCTCCACCTTGTTTCATGTCTGTTTTCAGGCTGCATAAACATCATTGTATATTTCAGCATTTGAAAAACCTGGAGCTTGTCCCAAGAATTCCCCAGAAAATGTTGGAACTTGTATTGATCGATGCTCGGGAGATAGATCGTGCCCTGGCAACATGAAGTGCTGTAGCAATGGCTGTGGTCATGTCTGCAGACGCCCTGTCTTTTAAGTGAGCATAGTCCTGTGTTTTACTTTGCCCTTGTTGTAATAGGACATCATGACCAAGGTAACTTAGAGAAGAAAGTTTATTGGGTGCTTACAGGTTCAGAGAGTAAGTTCATGACCCTGGTGGTGGGGAGCAATGCAGCAGGCAGGTATGCATGGGACTGGAGCATTGACAGCAGGCTTACATCTTGAGAAGCAATCCTGAGGCAGAGAGTGAGATAACTGGAAAGGATATGGGCCTCTGAACCCTCCCAGCCTGTCCCCTAAGATACAATTCCTCCAACAAATCCATATCTCCCAACATATATCCCCAAAGTTCCAAAAACTGTGAACCCATTATTCAAATATATAAGGATACAAGGGCCATTGTCATCCACACTACAACATCCTGTCAAGGTATGTCCAAGGGACTGAGTCAGTTTTCAGGGGACTTTCCTTGGACAGCCCCATGGTCTTTGTCCACTGGCTGCACACAAGAGTCTGGATGTGTGCAAGAGGAAGGAACTGGAAAAAGAAGAGAGAAGGACACCAGGTCACATGATCTGTGTCCTCTACACTGCAAAGACAGTTCCACCATGACTAAAGTGACATAATCCACTACAACTTGAATCCATGTAGTCATAAACTGGTACATCTCATTCTTCTCCATCCCAGCCAAAAAGGGTTGTCTCTCTCAGGAAAACAAGTGCTCCTGGTAGGGAGAAGAGAATGAGGTTAATGGGAACACTCATTTACTGAACACCTTAAAGTTAGGCAGGCATGTGTTACAATGGCGATACAAAGGCCAGTGTAACTAGACTGTAGAAATGTGTGTCAGTGTGAGCTTTGCACCTGTTTCTAGTAAGTTCTAACAGTGGCGACTAGCTTCGTCAGGGAAGATGTCAGAGTCCAGATCAATAATTAGAACACTCAAAGCCCCCCCAGACAAGGGAGTCAGGTTCAGACAATGGGGAAACTGTGAGCCCTAGTTGTGAGTTCAGGGATTTATTGTTCCAGTTAAATGTGGTATCTGGGTTGGAGATTATAAAACAAGCCCACATCTAATCAGCAATGAGCTGCCAAGCAGAGCATAAGGACTAAACAACTAGTGGTTTCTTAGCAAAGGAAATGGCATAATCAAATCTATATTGTAGGCGTTTGACAGCCATGTGGAAGATGGATTCAATCTTCATAAACATGAATGAATGATGGCCAGCCCCAGAAGATTTCTTCTGAATCCACAGAGCCCGTGCTTGGCTACTTCCTAGCCCTAGAATTGCATTCTTGGACAAGGAAGATCTATATTGTGGTGACAATGTCCTAATATGTCTGTGTCCAAAATAAACTCCCCTCAGCATTCTTCTTCTTGTACAGTTCTTATTTTCCCATCCATTGACCATGCTGATCAGCAGCGCCATCCCTGCAGCCTCCCATGAACACCAAGCCCTCAGGATCCCAGCAGTCCCAGGACAAGGTCCTCCTAGTAAATCCCTCTCCCCCCACCTTGTTCATATGCAGAAACAAGGCAGAGGACATAAGAATGTTTTCTGGGGGCATTCTCGAACATAAGTCTAGTCAAGCAAGCAAAAATGAACTGATTATGCCTCATAGAGCAGACCTGCTGGAACTGCATTTATTTAATGGATGATAATACAGGACAAGCAGGTAGAGCTCAGGAACTCCCCATTGTAATGCAACACAACATTCTGCAGCAGTGGATATGAAGAATAAAAATTTAAAAGGCATGACCTCTACATTCAAGGACCTTGGTCCCCGGCAGGTGACC
>NW_018393270.1:0-4493 GCF_900095145.1 Mus pahari
AGAAACTTCTATCTCCCAGCTTCCAAATTAGGTTCACTGGTGAGCCTTCCAATTCTGGATTGTAGTTCATTTCAAATATAGTCAAGTTGATAACCAGGAATAGCCACTACAACCTGCTTCCCAACTTAATTTACAAAATAAAGGAGAGTTGATGATTGGGCAGATAAAGGGAAAGTGGAGTGGAAGGTGAAGAGGGAGAAGAAGGAGAAAAATGGAAGAGGGAGAGGACGAAGAACGGAGGAAGAAGAAGAAAAGGGGAGGAGAAGCACATGGCCTGCAGCAATTGCAAGTTCTAAGAGGTCTCACAAGCCGTGGAAGATGGTGGTGTAGCTGTAGATCTGCCCAATCTAGGCACACAGCATGTATTCCTATGAACTGAGTTGTGTTTTCATTGCTGGGGCATATTTGGGTTGGAGATTTACTGCAACAAGGATAACTCTTACTCAGGGTAGAAGCTTTGAAGTCAGTTCCAGTTGGAATCCTCCAAGTAGCCACTAGCAAGGTTCATGGTACATTCTATAGGTCTTATTTCTTGGTCTAGGAAGAAAATAAGTACTAGGAGAATGGCCCGTATTGGTATGCAAGTCCCTTGGACATGTCCTGTCCAGTATATTCTAAACACTTATCATCAAGCCCTCAGATTAGCTGTTCCTTCTCATCAAAGAAGATACAATCCACGGATTGTAAGACGTTTAATAAGCAGGAAGGCCCATATGTGAATGCTTCAATCACATTTAGAATGGGGAACAAAATAGTCACAGGAGGCAGAGGGAGTGAGGGATTTGGGTGGGAATGGGGAAGGGGAAAGGGGAACAGGTCAGGTATGGGCAGGGAAGGGGTCAGGAGAGAAGCCGAGATGGCCTAGGGAATGAATAGAAATATGACGCATCTGGAGGTGGGAGGTGGGGGAGCCTCTAGAAAGTAACAGAGACCTGGGACGTGAGAAAGTCTCAGGAGGCAATAGGGATATCCATTGCCAAAGTGACCAACGTGGGGAGAGGGAATTTGAGGAGTTCAACTCAGATAGACACGGGGCCTCAAGTGGAGGGGCAGGGTTACCAACCCACAGTCAAAATTTCTGACCCAGAATTGTTCTTGTCTAAAAGAACAACAGGGACAAAACTGGAGACTGAAGAAAAGGCAGTCCAATGGCCTGGTTAACTTGGGATCCGTCTCATGGGGGTTGGGAGGAGGCACCAAAGCTTGAAACTATTACTGCAGTTGTGATGCTGAAGGGGAGGGCACCCTCAGAGGAAGGCCAGCAGCCTCAACTACAATGTCAAATCTCAGGTGTATGGTAGCCTAAAGAAGACAAACACAGTGACATAATTTGAGACACCAGAGTAGTAAGCGGAATTTCAGAAGATATCACCCCTAGATTAAGAATTTAGGACATACATAACTGCTAACAGAGGGAGGGAGAATTTTTCTTTGTTGGGAACTAGCCCTTTGAGAGTTTATCTAATCCCAAGTACTCTGCCTTAAACATATATGCATAATAACAGGCAATGACGTCAGTGCTTCTGTGTGTGTGCTGATGTGTGTGTGTGTGCGTGTGTGTTTTTTGTGTATGTGTTAATAATATATAACATACATTTTAGAGGGAATGTTAGAGTGTGTGGGAGGCTTTGGGAGGAATTTGAAGATAGTATGGAAGTGGTGTGACTAAAATATCCATAGATTTCTAAAAGAAAAATCAAGTAAAAATAATTAGAAAGAGAAAATGCTTGAAGAAATAGTCATGAAACAGCAAGAAAAAAATGAAAAGTATTCAAAGCTAAAAGTAAGCGGGAAATTAAAAGTTGGCTTTTCAGTAACTGAGTAGGAATGAAGAAGAGCACCGGTGATAGGAAGACTCATCAGTTGTTACTTATTGAGCCTATTTCACAAGGTGGAACAGCAAATTCAGAGAATACTCCTCCATTTACACACAGATCACGAGAGATGGCATTTGGTTATAAATAAGACAAACTTCAGCGTATAACGGCATTAAGAGCATTGGGGATTGGCATAGCAATAAAATGCTTACCTTGCAACACAAGAGCCCATGAAAAAATGCCATGGAGGGGTGTATTTATCTAAGATCTGTGGAGAGAGAAACAGGAGCTCACTGGCAGCTGCATAGCCTAACTGATGATTTAGGACACGTAGACACCTTGTCTCAAGGGAGAAGGACAGTGGTCCTGAGGGTCACTCTGACTCCTGAAGGTTCTTCTCTGGCATCTGTGCACACAATTTCCCCTTCCAACAGGAACCCCATATACTCATATATTCACATACAAGAATTTTCATTTAAGTTCAATACTTCAAGCGTATTGAAATGGAATAACACTACACAATAACATAAGTGAAAAATCAGGAGTAGCTTTAAATATTTGATATTTTTAACATCAGATTGAATAGCCATAGAATATTCAAAGGAGACATTATTCAGGTACACTGAAAAGCAAAGGTGCAATAATGAATTTGTCAGACAAAGGCAGCACCATATAGCTGTAAATGTGTTTTATTAAAGGTTTACCTGACTTTTTCTATGCCGAAAAGATGAGTCAGAAAATGACATAAGCTTTATTTTCCAAAGAATTTTTAGGCTAAAAGATGAACATTCTAACTGCTGCTGATCTGAAAATGTTGACTGAATTCTTCTGCACAGCTGGAAATATTGAGCAACCTATTTGCTGCAAGAATATCAGCTAGATGACTGTTCAGTATGTGGAATTTTGACTACTAATCAATACAGTATTACGTTTTCCTTGTGCTTTATGCTGTTCTGTGTATTTATAGAATGCATATTAATAAGATTGCTCTCAAGTTTTGTGAACACTGGGTGCAATCTCAGTTATTGATACCAGACAGTATTGCATTGTAACTTTCTAAAGTAACTTAGGATTTCTTGTTTTTAAAATACAAGGGTAGGTTTTTGTTTATGAAGTCATTTGCCTTGACTTTGAGTCTTTCTTTAGCTTGTGATATTTCAGCTTCTTCAAGAAATGGAAAGGAAAAGTTCCTATAATAGTAACTACAAGATGTATTTGCGGAATTCAATACATGTTATCTTAGATATGTCTCAATCAATCTTGTCACATTTGTAGTTAAGAAAACTAGAACCCACTACCACGAATATTTTGGATTACAGCTAGAACTTAATACAAGACCTGTAAGATTGCATGAAAATTTCCCCACCACTGCCAGGTAGCAACCTTAAGTTGATGTTCAGCTATTTGGCAACATCAGTATGAAGACTGATACTGTCTTAGTCAGGGTTTCTATTCCTGCACAAACATCATGACCAAGGAGCAAGTTGGGGAGGAAAGGGTTTATTCAGCTCATACTTCCACACTGCTGTTCATCACTGAAGGAATTCAGAACTGGAACTCAAGCAGGTCAGGAAGCAGGAGATGATGCAGAGGCCATGGAGGGATATTAGTAGTTTACTTCCCCTGGCCTACTCAGCTTGCTTTCCTATAGAACCCAATAATGCCAGCCCAGAGATGGCACCGCCCACAATGTACCCTCCCCCCTTGACTACCAATCTAGAAAATGCTCCTCAGCTGGATCTCATGGAGGCACTTCCCCAAGTGAAGCTCCTTTCTCTGTGATAACTCCAGCAAGTTGACACACAAAACAAGCCACTACAGGTACCATGTTTTAAAATTTTAAACCATTTTGATATTGTTTTTCTTTTACTTTTACACATAAAAGAACATTTCTTTACTAAAGTATTAGTTATGAGGTGGTCTTTTATCTGAGTATCTTACTTCCTGCCCCAATGATGTCCAATACTTAATAGTTATTGGCTAAGCTCATGTTATATTAACACAGTAGACTTTAAAGAGTCTGTTATACTATTCCATCCTTCACAGCAGATTAATGCCATTTTAATTTCATTTCTTCCCATTACTTATTTATTATAATGTTTTAATTGGATATTTTCTCTATTTTTATTTCTTTTTTAAACTTATTTTATTAGATATTTTCTTCATTTACATTTCAAATGCTATCCTGAATGTCCTCTATGCCCTCTCCCCACCCTGCTCCCCTGCCCACCCACTCCCACTTCTTGGCCCTGGCGTTCCCCTGTATGGGGCATATAAAGTTTGCAAGACCAAGGGGCATCTCTTCCCAATGATGGCTGACTAGGCCATCTTCTGCTATATATGCAGCTAGAGATGAGCTCTGGGGGTACTGGTTAGTTCATATTGTTGTTTCACCTATAAGGGTGCAGACCCCTTCAGTTCCTTGGGTAACGTCTCTAGCTCCTCCAATGGAGTCTCTTTGTTCTATCCTATAGATGACTGTGGGCATCCACTTCTATATTTGCAAAGCATTGGCATAGCCTCACAGAGATAGCTATATCAGTGTCCTTTCAGCAATATCTTGCTGGCATATGCAATAGTGTCTGTGTTTGGTGGCTGATTATGGGATGGACTCCCGGGTGGGGTACTCTCTGGATGGTTCATCCTTTTGTCTTAGCTCCAAACTTTGTCTCTGCA
>NW_018393271.1:0-1135 GCF_900095145.1 Mus pahari
GAGAGAAAGTACCCAAGGAGCTGAAGGGGTCTGCAACACTATAGAAGGAACAACAACATGAACTAAGCAGTAACCCTCAGAGCTCGTGTCTCTAGTTCCATATGTAGCAGAGGGTGACCTAGATGGCCATCAATGGGATGAGAGGCTGTTGGTCTTGAGAACATTCTATGCCCCAGTATAGGGGAGTGCCAGGGTCAGGGAGCGGGATTGGGTGGGTTGGGGAGTGGGGGGGGGTATATGGAACTTTCAGAGAGGAAACTAGGAAAGGGGCTAACATTCAAAATGTAAATGAAGAAAATATGTAAGAAAAAAAGAGAAAATAGTGAAACTAAAGAAAAAAGAAAAACAAAAGGAACAAATCTTGACTTACTTCTATACCTATTATCCTTAGATTTGGTCTTGTCATTGTGTCCTGGATTTACTGGATATTTTGGGTTAGGATAGGTTTGCATTTTTCATTTTCTTTGATTGTTGAGTCAATTTATTTATTTATTTATTTATTTATTTATTTATTTATTTATTTATTTATGCTATCTTCTGCACCTGAGATTCTCTATTCTATTTCTTGTATTCTGTTGGTGATGCTGGCATCTGTGGATCCTGTCTTCTTCCCTAGGTTTTCTATCTCCAAAGTTGTCTCCTATTGTAATTTCTTGACTGCTTTTACTTCCATTTTTAGATCGTGTATGTTTCTGTTTAATTACTTCACCTGTTTGATTGTGTTTTCTTTTAATTCTTTAAGGGACTTTTTTGTGATTTCTCTTTAAGAGTTTCTCTCTATTTACATGTGTTTTCTTGTATTTCTTCAGTGGAGTTAATTATGTCCTTGTTAAAGTCCTTCATCATTGTCATGAGAAGTGAACTTACATACATATCTTGCTTTTCTGGTGTAATGGTGTGTCCAGGATTTACTATGGTGGGAGAAATGGGTTCTGATGATGCCAAGTAACCTTGGTTTCTGTTGATTCTGTTCTTATGCTTGGCTCCTGCCATCTGATTATCTCAAGTGTTCCCTGACCATGCAATATCTGATTGGAGCCTGTCCTTCCTGTAATCTGGGTTTAGTCAGAACACCTCAGAGTCGAGCTTTCTCTGTGATACTGTGATTCTGTGATCCTGTGATCCTGAGATTTAG
>NW_018393271.1:2251-3531 GCF_900095145.1 Mus pahari
GTTTAAACTTTACTTGGAGATGAAAAATGATTTTACACTAATGTTTTCTCTTTGCCAAGACAATTGCTGTGGGCATTTATAAGCAGCTAGTATTTAGTTACCATAGTCTAATTGATAACAATTAAAAAAGCTTCCTTTATTTCTTGCAAGGCCTTGGGAACTGACTGTGCAATATATAAACTATCAGTAAATATTTTAAAAGCATACTGTCAGACTGAAAAACATTTAATACAGCTGTCAGCTCTGCTAACTGAGCTGAAGGCGCAGAAGTCTCTATGACTAACTGTTGATCATTTACTAGGTATCCAGCTCACCCTTTAGAGGAGCCATCAGTAAATATTAAAAGAGCATTACACAAAGGCTATGGAGAGGTCATATTAGGAAATATCACTTCATGTACATTTAAAGATTGTATCAGTCTATCTTGAGGATAATGATCATCTACAGTTCCTATAAACCCTATTTGAGCAAGCAACCAATTTGTACTGTGCTGTTCCAGCCAAGTATCTTGATCTGCACTATAAGGCTGAACATCTGGCTCTTTGCCAAAATAAGTTAGTGCCTGCTTCCTTCCAAGCATAATCATTTGGGCTACTGCTTCATAATATGGCAGAATATTACATTTAGGAGATATCCCCAAATGAATCCACATTAGAGGGGCTCTTGCCTTCAATTATTAATTTGAGGTTAGGTCTTTGACTAGTAATAGATTGAACCCAGTACACATCAGAGGAACCAAAGCCACTCTGTACACTCTCATTCTTCACAATTTTGGATGGTAGTGGATGTAAGGGAACTAAGAAAAGTTGAGCAATTCTTTGATCAGCAGGTACAGTTATAATACCATGAGGGGAAGCAACCATGATTTGAATTTCTCCCACATAATCCTTACTTAAAACACCTGGGTAAATCTGCAGACCTTTTACAATAGAACTGCTTCATCCAACAAGAAATCCCCAAGTCTCTTCAGGTAGAGGTCCAAAACCTCCTGTAGGCAGAGTTTGCACTCCAATTTCTGGGGTAGATACTGTGTGGGTGGTGGAACAGAGCTCCATTCCTACACTTCCTGGGGTTGCCCTGAAAGGTCAAAGATGGATTTTTTTTTTTTTTCTGGGCAGCAGCTCCATAAACTGCTGGCTGAGGGTAACTCAGGGCTTAGGGCATGGTTTGTAAAACAAAGGAGAAAACCACACAAGCTTCCCTGAGGTTGCTCCAAGCCTCACCCCATCCCAAATGCAAACATTTTTTTAAGCTTAGCATTTGGTCTGAGGGATGGCCCT
>NW_018393271.1:4471-7582 GCF_900095145.1 Mus pahari
TTTTTAAAGGAACAAACCAACTATCAGCCTTTTTGCTTTAGAGCTAAAAGTTCACAGCTTTTTTTAAAAAAACAAAAACAAAAACAAAAACAAAAAACAAAACAAAACAAAAAACCAGTTTCTCCGCAAGGGCTCTCCTGATGTGCTTGATTCCTGGCTAAACTGTGATCCTCTTTTTCTGCTCCACTGTGTAAACTGAGATTGAGTTAGCAGACAAAGTTCCAGCCACTTTTCTTTCTTTTAAACATGGAACACAGAACACTCACTCATACAACAAAACAAAACAGGCACAAGTTGCCACGTGGACATACAGTGGTGCACCAAACACAGACAATACTTAGAAGGTAGAGGACTTGATTTAACTAAATCTGAGTGTCTCCTGTAATGGAGAGATAGAAAGCTGGACGTCTCCAGATTTCACTCTGTCCCTAGGAGAGTTCTGAAATCCATGTTCCTTTTGTCTTGATCTCTCTCTCTCCCAGGTTCTCATGTCTAAAGTTTTTTCTTCTCTGAACCAGCGGCAGCAAGAATCTATCTGTTTTACAAAGTTTTTTAACATCTGTTTTGTAATCCCTATTCTTTCCACCTGAAACAGCTCTGAGGCTGTGGACAAACGCCTGTTTAGAAACTGAAACCCTATTCCTCTCACCTGAAGCAGTTCTTGAAGACTGTGGACAAAAGCCTGTTTAGAATTTTCTTTTCCCATTTTCTGCTGTCCACCACTAAGTGGTATAGTGCCGGGTCAGCACAATACCAGCTTAGCCTGTATTGTACGTACAACAATTTAAAAAGATGATGTTTAAAACCTGTGCTAGCATACATACCTGTTGCTCAGTGTGCTCGATATGACCTTCTTATTCTTTCTTCTTGTGGAGCTCCACATGGTCAGCGTTCCCTCAGTTTTGTCCAGCTGTGTTCAGGTCCCACATCGTGGTGCCACCTGGGAAGGCTGCCCAAGGCCACACTCAAACCAGGGTCCACCTGAAAGGCGAGCTGGTGCTGAAAGGGGAAAGATGGTGAGAGAAATATGTGGCTAAGACAAAAATTGTTCTTATCAAAGCCCAAAGTTCAATGAAGTTCTGAGTTATATAGCATGGGAAAAACCCTTCCCCCCAGCCCCAGTCTTGGGGCCTGTAGTACAGGTGCAAGCTGGTAGACAGATCTTCAGGAAGATGACTCTGGAGACTCTTGGAGCTTATCAGCAGGGAGTGGCATCTGCCTTGAGAGGCAATTATTTTGAAAAGCACTGGCAGGTGTAAACAAAGAACCAGCCTGACCATTACCACCCCATGTGGAACTGTGGCTGCAGAGGTCTGAGACAGCCTGTTTCCAGGCTGGGGGGATGTAACAATTTATCAGTAAATTATTTAAGTTTTGGGTGTTCAACACAATTGTGCTGTATTTTCTAATCATTAAAAATAGGGATTTTTGTACAAGTAAATATGTTCTTCATTCAATTTCACCCTTCCAAATATGCATATCAGTGTACAGTCTAAACCTTTCCATGGAATGATGTATGTATTTTGAGGTGACCTGTCGATGATACTTCTATATCCATATCAAACTCATAAATGAAATTACTAAGTGTTCAATGTGCATACAGCAACTATACCAAGTTAACAGTTAGGCAGTTATGTAGGTTTTATATTCTGTCTCTATATGTTCCAGAGAAAAAACTTACATCTAGTCCATTTAATGTGAAATAANGGAAATTATTAGACAAGGAAATAAAATCACTATGCCATCTGTGCCAGACTTTTATTCTTCTGTCACCTCTCCATCCAGCTTCATCAAACCTGCAGAAGCATAACTCAAAAAGTTATATTACCTACTTGCCTGCATATTCCCTACCCTCTGGGAACTCTAGGCCATGACCAGCTGCACTGAGTAGCCTGCTGTCCATGCTGGACCTTAATTTTTTCAACTGGCTCTCTACCCAACTTCTTTGGACCAGCTGATCCATAACCATACAGTCCAAAGATACCTCCTTGATGCCTGNAACACTGGGATCATTGAGATTATCCCTACTTTCAATAAAAAGTACATGAGGAATATCCAGGTCTAAAACCATCCAAGAGGCTAAATGGCCACAAAAGAATACAAACAATAAAAGCCAAGGCAATGTGACACCAACAGAGCACATGTATTCTACAATAGCAAGCCCTGGATACACTAATATAAATGAAGCACAAGAAAAGAACCTTAAAATCCTGTCTTACGAGGATGATAAAGGCCTTTAAACAAGAAATCAATAAATCCCTTAAAGAAATACAGGAATACATAATAAAGAAGGCAGAGCCTCGTAAAGAGGAAATAAATCAATCCCTTAAAGAAATACAAGAAAGCACAATTAACAGGGGAAGGAAATAAACCTCTTCAATACAGGGAGTAGAAATAAAAGCCATAGAAATAACTCATAGAAACTGTACAATTCTCTACTCAATGGTCTGGGAACAAATAAAGAAATTAAAAATTAGTAGAATTCACTGAAAATGAAGGAAAAACACACCCAATTTTATGGGACAGAATGAAGATGTGCTAAGAGAAAATTTCACAGCACCAAGTGCCTACATAACAAATTAGAAAATTCTCATTTGAGAAATTTAAAAGTACATCTGTGATCAAGCCCGCTCAGTCAGTCAACAGGTTTTTCAGCATGGGAGTGAAGATTAAAAAGAAAAAAGACAGTCAGACAACGTTGTAGTGTGACCCCAGTCAAGCCTGAGATTGAAGGCAAATTTTTATTTTTCCAACCCACATTTTATGCTATTTTAATTACATGCAAGTATTTTGGGCAAGCAGTACAATAAGGAACTAACAAAGTAGCAAGCGATTACTCCCATGACAGTTGTTTAAAAGGGCTTGTAATAATTACCAAAGTACTTGAGCCCACTTCCTCATCCAAGTCCCAAATTTCGCCTGAGGTCTAGTTCCACCCAAAGACTAAAATTCCTGCCTTATCCCACTTCCCTATCATAGCCTAAGGTAAGATTCTTGCATCCTTATCTTGCTCTAATATCAGATTCCTGCCTGTGTTTCCTTCCTTGTCCTAAGCCAATGTCAGATTCCCGTCTGAAGTCCATTTCATTGTCCTTAGCCAATGTCAGACTC
>NW_018393271.1:8637-25112 GCF_900095145.1 Mus pahari
TAAGTTCCCTCTCCCTACTGACAGGCATTTCATTTAAGGTCCTGCCTTTGAGTCCTGAGAGTTTCTCACCTCCCAGGTCTCTTGTGCATTATGGAGACCCCATCCCAACCTCCTCTCTCCCAAGGTTGCCTGTTTCCATTCTTTCTGCTAGCCATCAGGGCACAAGATCTATTCTCACACCCAATACCAGATCAGGTTCCCCTCTCCCCCCAAACCTCTCAGCCACTATTCCTTCCAGGTCATTCCCTCCCAACCCACTTGTGATTGCTTTCTTCTCCCTCCTAAGTGGGACTAAGTTGTCCTCACATGGGCCCTTCAGCTTGTTAAACTTATTTGAGTTATGTGGCCTGTAACTTGTGTATTCTGTACTTATTTTTTGGCTAATATCCACTTATTAGTAAGTACATGTCATGAATGTCCTTTTGGGTCTTAGTTACCTCACTCAGGATGATATTTTCTAGTTCTATCCATTTGCCTGCAAAAGTCAGGATATTCTCATTCTTAATAGCTGAGTAGTATTCCATTGGGTAAATAAACCACACTTTATGTATGCATTCTTCTGTTGTGGTATGTCTAGGTTGTTTGCAGTTTCTGGCTATCACCAATAAGGCTGCTCTGAACATAGTGGAACATGTGTTCCTGTGTCACGATGGGGCATCTTTTGGGTATGTGTCGAAGCTGGATCTTCAGGTAGATCTATTTCCAATTTTCTGTTGACCCTACAGATTGATTTCCAAAGTGGTTGTAACAGTATGCAAACCCAACAGCAATGGAGGAATGTTCCTCTTTCTCCACATTCTTATCAACTAGTGCTGTCATGTGAGGTTTTGATCTTAGCCATTCTGACTGGTGTATGGTGGAATTTCAGGGTCATTTTGATTTCTATTTCTCTGATCACTAAGGACTTTGACAATCTCTTTAGGTGCTTCTCAGCCATTCGAGATTCCTCAGTTGTAAACTTTTAATTTAGTTCTAGTACCCATTTTTGATTGTACTGTTTGTTTTTTTGTTTTTTTTTTGTGTGTGTTTTTTGTTTGTTTGTTTGTTTGTTTTTTGAGGGGTGTTGGTGATTAACTTCTTGAGTTCTTTATACATTTTGGATATTAGCACTCTATCAGATGTGTTTTTTTTTCCAATCTGTAGGTTGTGAGTTTGTCCTATTGACTTTGTCCTTTGCCTTACAGAACCTTTCCAGTTTCAGGAGTTCCCATTTATCAATTGTTCATCTTAGAGTATGAGCCAATGGAGTTCTGTTTAGGAAATTCCCCCTTGTGCCAATGAGTTCAAGGCTCTTTCCCACTTTCTCTTCTATTAGATTTGATGTATCTGGTTTTATGTTGAGCTCCTTGATCCACTTGGACTTGAACTTTTTAAAAGGTAACAAATATGGGTGGGTCCATTTTCATTCTTCTACATACAGGAGGCAGTTAGACCAGCACCATTTATTGAAGATGCTTTCTATTTTTCATTGTATATTTTTGGCATCTTGGTCAAGGATCAAGTGACTGTAAGTGTGTGGTTTTATTTCTGGGACTTCAATTCTATTCCATTGATCAACATGTCTGTCCCTATACCAATACCATGCAGAGTTTATCATTATTGNTCTGTAGTAAAGCTTGAGGTCAGGATGATGGTTTCCCCAGCTGTTCTTTTATTGTTAATATTTTTTCCACTATTCTGGTCTTTTTGCCTTTCCAGGGGGATTTGAGAATTGCTCTTTAGATGTCTTTAAAAAATTGTGTTGGAATTTTGATGAGGGTTGCATTGAATCAATTGATTGCCTTTAGTAGGATGGCAATTTTTACTATGTTAATTCTGCCAATCCATGTGTGTGGGAGATCTCTTCATTTTCTGAGATCTTCTTTGATTTCTTTCTTGAGAGACTTCAAGTCCTACAGGAATTTCATTTGTTTGTCTAGAATTATGCAAGATATTTTATAATATTTGTGGCTATTGTGAAGGGAGTTGTTTCCCTAATTTCTTTCTCAGCCTGTTTATCATTTGTATAAAAGAAGGTTTTTTGATTTATTTTTGCTAATTTTATATCTGGCCACTTTGCTGAAGTTGATTATCAGCCAGTGAAGTTCTCTGGTAGAATTTTTGGGTTCACTTATGTACATGATCATATCATCTGCAAATAGTGATACCTTTATTTTTTGTTTACCAATTTGTGTCCTCTTGATTTCATTTTGTTGTCTTATTGTTCTAGCTAACACTGCAAGTACTATAATGAATAGACATGTGGAGAGTGAGCATTCTTGTCTTGTCTCTGATTTCAGTGGGATTGCTTCAAGTATGTTTCCATTTAATTTTATATTGGCTGTAGGTTTGAAGTAAATTACTTTTATTATGTTTAGGTATAGGCCTTGAATTCCTGATCTCTCCAATACTTTTAACATGAAGGGTGTTGTCTTTTGTCAAATGCTTTGTCTACATCTAAGGAGATGTTCATGTGAGGTTTTTTTTCTTTGAGTTTGATACTATAGTGCATTACATGAATGGATTTTTGTATATTAAACCAACCTCATATCCCTGGGATGCACCCTAATTGATCATGGTGAATGATGGTTTTGATGTGTGTTCTTAGTTCACTTTGTAAGAATTTTATTTACTATTTTTGCATTGATATTCATAAACAAGATTATTCTGAAGTTCCCTTTTTTAGTTGGGTTCTTTTGTTATTTATGTATCATAAATATTGTATTTTTTATAGCTTCATAGAACAAGTTAGGTATTGTTCCTTCTCTTTTTATTTTATGGAAAATTCTGAGGAAAATTGATATCAGGTCTTCTTTGANGGTCTGGTAGAAATTTGCACTAAATCCATGTGGCCCTCACTTGTTTTGGTTGGGAGGTTTTTAATGACTTCTTATATTTCCTTGTGTGATATGGGCCTTTGTAGATAGTTTACCTCCTCTTGATTTAACTTTTGTGTGTGGCATCTGTCTAGAAAACCATCCCTTCCATCATGATTTTCCAATTTTGTTGAATATAGGCTTTTATAGTAGGACCAGATGATTTTTTGAATTTCCTCCATTTCTTATGTTATGTCTCCCTATTCATTTCTGAATTTATTAATTTGGATACTGCCTCTTGACCCTTTAGTTAGTTTGGCTAGATGTTTATCTATCTTGTTGATTCTCTCAAATAACCAGTTTCTGATTTTGTTGATTCTTTGCATTTTTTTCTTTGTTTCAATTTAGTTGATTTTGGCTAGAGTTTGACTATTTCCTGCCTTCTATTTGTTTTAGATGTATTTGCTTCTTTTTGTTCTAGAGCTCTCAGGTGTGCTGTTAAGTTGTTATTGTATGTTCTCTCCAGTATCTTTAAAAGAACACAGTGCTATGAAATTTTCTCATAGAATATCATTTATTGTGTCCCATAAGTTTGGGTGTGATATGTCAACATTTTCATTAAATTCCAGGAAATCTTCACTTTCTTTCTTTCTTTCTTTCTTTCTTTCTTTCTTTCTTTCTTTCTTTCTTTCTTTCTTTCTTTCTTTCTTTCTTTCTTCCCTGACCAAGTTATCATTGAGTAAAGAGTTCTTCAGTTTCCACATGTATGTGGACTTTCTGTAGTTTTTGCTGTTATGAATACCTGGCCTCAAGCCATGGTGATCTGATAGGGTACATGGTATTATTTCAATGTTCTTTTATTGGTTGATGGTTGTTTTGTGACCAATTATATGGTTGATTTGAAGGCAGGTATCATGAGGTGCTAAGAAGAAGGTGTATTCTTTTCTTTTAGAGTGAAATGCTCTGTAGATATCTGTTAAATCCATTTAGTGCAAAACCTCTCTTAGTTTCATGGTGGCTCTATTTCCTTTCTGTTTCAATGACCTGTCCATTGTTGAGAGTGGAGTGTTGAAATCTCCCACTATTATTGTGTGGGTTTCAATGTGTGTTTTGAGCTTTAGTAAAGTTTCATTATTAATTTGGGTGCACTTGCATTTTGGGAATAGCTGTTCAGAATTGAGACTTTCTCTTGCTGGACTTTCCCCTTGGTTAATATCAAGTGTCCCTCCTCATCATGCTTGATAACTTTTGGTTAAAAGTTTATTTTATTGTGTATTAGGATGGCAACTCTTGCTTGTTTCCTGGGACCATTTGCTTGGAAGACCTTTTCCCATCCTTTTACTCTGAGATAGTGTCTGTCTTTGTTATTGAGGTATGTTTCTTGTATGCAGCAAAATGCTGGATCTTGTTAGTGTACCCAGTCTGTTAGCTTATGTCTTTTCATAGATTAGTTGAGTCCATTAACGTTGAGAGATGTTAAAAAGAGATGTCCATTGGTTTCTGATAAGTTTGTTTTTGTAGGTGGCTTTATGTGTTTATGGCGCTCTGATTTTTGCATTGTTGTTAGATGCATAATATGTTGTCCTTTCTTTGGTACAGATACCTTCCTTGTGTTGGAGTTTTCCTTCCAGAATCTTCTGTTGAGCTGGGTTGGTAGATAGATACTGTTTAAATTGGGTTTTGTCCGGGAATATTTTGGTGTTTCCATCTATGCTGACTGAGAATTTTGCTGGATATAGTAGCCTGGGCTGGCATTTGTGTTCTCCTAGAGTCTGCATGACCTCTGACCAGGCTCTTCTAGTTTTCATAGTCTCTGTTGAGAAGTCTGATGTAATTCTGATGGATCTAGCTTTGTATGTTACTGGGCCTTTTTCTCTTGCAGCGTTTAGTATTCTTTCTTTGGTCAGTGATTGTACTGTTTTGATAATTATGTCACAATAAGATTATCTTTAAGATTCTGCTGAAGGGACCCTGATATAGCAGCCTCTTGTGAGGCTATCACAGAGCCTGGCAAACACTGAAGTGGATGCTCACAGTCAGCTATTGGATGGAACACAGTGTCCTCAATGGAGGAGCTAGAGAACGTACCCAAGGAGCTGAAGGGGGTGCAACCCTATAGGAGGAACAACAATATGAACTAACCAGTANCCCCTGAGCTTGTGTCTCTAGCTGCATATGTAGCAGAAGATGGCCTAATCGGCCATCANTGGGAAGAGANGCCCCTTNNTCTTGCAAACTTTATATGACCCAGCACANGGGNANNCCNGGGCCAAGNAGTGGGAGTGGGTGGGTAGGGGAGCAGGGGTGGGGAGTATAGGGAACTTTCGGGATAGCATTTGAAATGTAAATAAAGAAAATAATAATAAAAAAAAATTTTAAAAGATGATCTTTTCTGGTCCCATTTATTCAGTGTTTTATGGGCTTCTTGTACCTTCATGTCCATCTCTTTCTTTAGGTTGGGCAATATTTCATCTATGATTTTGTTGAAGACTTTTTCAGGTCCTTTGAGCTTGCAATCTTCATTCTCATCTATTCTGATTATTCTTAGATTTGATCTTTTCATTGTGTTCTGAATTTCCTGGATGCTTGGGTTAGTAGTATTTTATGTTTTGAATTTTCTTTGACAGTTGGGTCAATCTCTTCTATCATATCTTATACACCTGAGATTTTCTCTTCTATCACTTGTATTCTGTTGGTAGTACTTACATTAATTCTTGATCACTTTCCTAGTTTTTACATTTCCAGGTTTCCCTCTATTTGTGTTTTTCTTTATTGTTTCTACATCTACTTTTTAGGTCTTGGGTTGCTCTATTCAACAGCTTCACCTACTTACCTGTGTTTTCCTGTTTTGTTTTGTTTTGTTTTGTTTTTTTTTTTCAGTGAGTTATTGATATCCTCCTTGAAGGGCTCTAATATCTTCATGAGGTAGGATTTTAGGACAGATTCCTGATTTTCAAGTGTGTTGATGTATTCAGGGCTTGCTGTGGTGGGACAACTGCATTCTGATGATGCCCATGTTATTTTGGCTTCTGTTGTTTATGGTCTTGTGCTTCCCTTTTGCAATCTGGCTATCCCTGGAGTTTGTTGATCTGGCTGACTGTGTGGAGTGTGCCTCTTTTTTTTTTTTAAGTTTTATTAGATATTTTCTTTGTATACATTTTAAATTCTATCCCGAAAGTTCCCTATACCCTCCACCCATCCCTGCTCCCCTACCCACCCACTCCCACTTCTTGGCCCTGGCATTTCCCTGTGCTGGGTCATATAAAGTTTGCAAGAACAAGGGGCCTCTCTTCCCAATGATGGCCGATTAGGCCATCTTCTGCTACATATGCAGCTAGAGACAGGAGCTCAGGGGGGTACTGGTTAGTTCATATTGTTGTTCCACCTACAGGGTTGCAGACCCCTTCAGCTCCATGGGTACTTTATCTACCTCCTCCATTGGGGGCNCTGTGTTCCATGCATTAGTTGACTGTGTGCATCCACTTCTGTGTTTGCCAGGAGTGTGCCTCTTTTTTCCCCTGTGTTGCTTCAGATCTACTGGTAAGCTTGTGACACTGGCTGTATCAGACCACCTGTAGGGCCTTTCAACTGGGGGCTCTTCACAGGGGCAGGGAAGCTGCTGATTTTTTGCCCTGTCTGCAGTAGATCTTCTGGGAGGCCTTCAGACTGTTGGGTTTTCTATGGACCAGTCAAGCTGTTGTCCAACTGGTCCAAGTGCAGCTGATCCTTAAGTGCTCTGTCTCCAGCAGACCCTCAACTGCTCTGAGTGCAGAGTATCCTCAACTGTTCAACTGATCTGACTGAAGTGGGTCCATCTGCTCTGAGTGCATTGTGTCCTCTAGGATGGATCAGGATATGGTGTCTTCACAGGAGCAGACCAACTAGGAGTGTGCCCCAGCATCAAGGACAGGGTGAAAACTAGAAAATCTTAATGAAGTGAATAATTTTCTAGACAGACACTACAACCAAAATTAAGTAAAGATCGGGTATACATTTAAACAGGCTTATATCTATGGAATAAGAAGTCATTAATATTCTATCAACCAAAAATGGCCAGGGCCAGATTGTTTTACTATAGAATTTAACAAGATTTTAAAATAAAACCTAACATCAATACTCCACGAACTACTCCAAAGAATTGAAACCAAAGGAACATGGCCAAACTTATTTCATGCCATCACAGTCATAGTGATGCCTAAACCATATGATGAGGGAAAAAAATAGAATTTCAGACCAATTTCACTTATGAATACGGATGTAGAAATATTTAAAAAATACTCACAACACATAATACAAGAACATATTCAAAACATTTTATACCATGATTCATTAGCTTTATGCCAGACATATAGGGAAAGTTCAGTACATGAAAATCTTTTAGTATAATTCACCATACAAACAAAGTGAAAGAAAGATATTACATTACAATCTCATTAGTTGTTGAAAAAGCCTTTAACAAAATCTGGCCCCTATTCATTTTTAAAGTCTTGGAGAGATCAGGGATACAAAGCATATACGTATATAAAATAAAGTAATACATAGGAAGACAGTAGCCAACATTTAATTAAATGCCAAGAAATTTAAAGCAATTCCAATGTTTGGCCCACGGAGTAGTAGTATTGTTGGCATAGGTGTGGCCTTGGAGGAACTGTGCCATTGTGGGCATGTGCTTTAAGACCTTTATCCTTTCTCCCTGGAAGTCACTCTTCTCCTGTTTGCCTTCCGAACAAGACATAGAACTTGCAGGTCTTCCTACATCATGCCTGACTGGATGTTGCCATGAAACTGCCTTGATGATAATGGACTGAAACTCTGAACAGGTAACAGAGCCCTAATTAAATGTTGTCCTTTTAAGAATTGCCTTGGTCATGCTTATGTTCACAATAGTAAAATACTAAGACAGAAGTTGGTACCGGGTACAGGGGTGTATCTGTGATAGGCCTGACCATGCCTTTGTTTGGAAGAATGTGGGTTTGGGGCCTTAGTGTTTGGAAAGCAGTGGAATCCTTTAAGTAAGGCTTAATGCACTATCCTAGCAGGAATATGGAAGATTTTGTTGCTAAGAGTGATTTGAAATGTGTAGACCTGGCTCAAGAGGATTCAGTGGAGAATAATATTTCAGTATGTAGCCTACGGACTGTTTTTGTGGTATTTTGGTAAAGAATGTGGCTGTTCTCTGTCCTTGTCTAAAGAATCTACCTGAGGCTAAGATAAAGAGATTTATATTATTTTCATTGACAAAAGAAGTAGCAAAAAACCTCAGTAGAGATTTTGTGTGCTTGTTTGTTCTCAAGAAAAATATTCTAATCAAAAAGAAAAGAAAAAAAAACTATGGTTCAAGTAACAATAGAAGGGCATCAGGAAGTGAAATGAAGGTGAATCCTGTGTTCAAGGAGATATAGAGATTAAAGGAGTGGTGATCTCAGAGTGAGATCCCACTGAGGTAATCTTATTGCTTATATTTGTAGTTGAAAAAGGAATAGTTTGGCCTTTTACTATGGAATGAACTACAATCCAGAAATGGAGGGCACACTTTTGATACATATATGGATACTGGAAGACACAGGCCTTTGATTCAGATCTTAAGGAACAGTGGCCCTAAAAAGCTGAGTCCCAAGCATGTTGGTACCCACCTTTATTCCCAATAGACAAAGCCAAGCAGTTCTTTGAGTTCAAGGTCAACTAGGACAAAGCAAATTCTAGGTTAAGGAAAGTTTTAGGCATGGTGGCATATACCATTAATCCCAGGAAGAGACAGAGAATTGCACATCTCTGAGTTTAAGGTCAATCCCCTTGGCAAGTTCTAGGACAGCCAAGGTTATGTGGTGAGGGAATTGTGAAACAGAAAGATGGTAATAGAATAAGGTGGTCCATGTTCCAGCCCTAGAGAACCAGCAGACTAGTACATGTGGCTCTGGCTTTAGAATTGAGAATCGAAGAGTATAATGAAACAATTAATTCTGCTTACCTGCTGAACTTGTGCAAAGGAATTAGCATTGATTACAAAGAAACCAGCATTACTGAGGGGAAATCTGCTGGGATGTGTTTTTTGAGATCACAATGAAGCTATATTCTAGAGATAGTCCAGGTTGTACCTTGCACTACAACTGGACTTGGTAATGTGTAAAAATAAGTCAGGTGGTATTGATTTTGAAGGTATAAATTAGTCATGGAGATGGGAGGCTTGACACTGAGAAGCCATGTAAGTCCATTGGTGAAGGTGCAGCCTTAGTTGCAGTTGAAGTCCCAAGACTGAAGCAGTCATGAAAAAACTTGAGGTTTAGCACCATGAAGAGAGCTTATAATAGGCTATTTGTGAAGCACAGTTGCAGAAGACTCCAGCATGCATGGAATGACCCCAAGAACATCAGAAGAAGTGGAATAGAGTCAACCAGAGCTGACACTGCTACACAGGGCAGACATGGAGAAGTGACACAAGCCCTTCAGAGGAGCTCAGATCATGTGTGAATCTCAAATATTGGAACAAGAAGGTATGAATTTGGTGTCGCCTTGGAGACCCCACCATGTTTGAGATGTTAGAGCTATGGAATATCTGTTGAAGAGAGATAACAAAAAGGAGTGGAGAATAAATCTGTTCAAGTCAAGAAAGATGAAAACAAGTTTGGGTATCTGAAAACCACTTTGACATCAACATAGAGATGCATAGTTTGAAGTCCTATCTTGTTTTGAAGATTAGAGTTAAATGATTGGATGTTTCTCTGAAGAGACTTTGAACTTAGGACTTTTAATATTGTTGAGACTACTACAGACTATCAGAACTTTGGATGTTGGAGTAAATATACTTTTTAATTATGTTCTGGATAGGTATGATCCCTCATGGACTCACATATTTGAACAAACCTAAGGGGGCCACGGAGTGGAATATGGTGATTTGAATATTCTTAGCCCAGGGAGTGGTACTAGTAATTTATGTTGTCTTATTTCAAGAGATGTGACCTTGTTGAAGGAAGTTTATCACTGTGAGAATGGGCAATGAGACTCTCCACCTAAACACATTGGCATGTATCTTCTCCTAGAAGCCTTCAGATGAAGATGTGGAATTCTTACCTCCTGTACCATGCCTGCCTGGACATTGCCATGTTCCCTCATTGATAATAATGGACTTAACTGCTGAACCTATAGGTTAGCCCCAATTAATTGTCCTTATAAGAGTTGCCTTGGGAATGGTATCTCTTCAGAGCAATCAAAACCTAACTAAGGCAGGACCTCTATAACATTCAGCTACCCCTAAGCAAATTTTGTCTTGTATAAGAGTTACTTTGGTCATGCTGTCTTTTTGCAACAGTAAAATACTAACCAATAAATTCTGTGATGCATTTGTCTTTGCTTTTATAAAATTTTCTTATCACTGTGGGAAAGGGGTGAAATGGACTTCTTATTACTTTACAAGGAAAGTAATAAACAACTATGCAGCTGTGGATTCCATGGATAATTATACAACTTTTTAATGCCTACTTTAATACTCTCCCATAATGACCCACCTACATGGAATGGATTTAAATTTCCAATACTTCTTCAAGAGGTGAGAATAAGTTCCTTTAATCTAAATGTAAGTAAATCCTAAATCTTTGTTCTTTCCCAGTGCATGCAAAAACCACCTGTGGAAGTTTCAAGAACACTTGAACCTCAGGGCCTATGGCCCTAGACAAATTCTGACTATGGAGTCTATAAATGAGCATAGGCCCTGAAAGACTTGGAACTCAGGAGAACCCAGTTGGGATTGGACCTGCCTGGGAAGCCCATACAAAAATGGCTCTGAAACCTGTAGAAAACAGAGCTGCAGTTAAGTGATAGGCCTCACCTGGCATAGCTATAAAAGAGATATCCTAAGACACTTGGAAATCTGGGGAGCCATGACCATGGCCACCAGAAATTAATTTTGAGTAGGAGGGGATAGGCCCTGAGGCAGAAATTCCAAATAGAACATGGTAATCTCAATAAAGCTCAGATTTTAACTACCAATATTTTGCAAAGTAGTATCAAAAGAAAGTAAAAAGTAGCAGCCAATATGAATGAGAAACTTAGGGCAATATGTAACTTGTTCTATTTTGTTTTATAGTCCAGACATTTCAAGAGACATAAGATTGAATGTAATCTCAGAATTTTGTCTCATAGGAAAGAATAAACACTTTTTTTTTTTTGGTTTTTCAAGATAAGGTTTCTCTGTGTAGCCCTGGTTTTCCTGGAACTCACTTTGTAGACCTGGCTGGCCTTGAACTCAGAAATCTGCCTGTCTCTGCCTCCCAAGTGCTGGGATTAAAGGCATGTGCCACCATGTCTGGCAAGATTAGACACTCTTAGTACTTCTGGTTTGAATATGTGGATAAAAGTAGCCAAAGTATGTTGTGAGTTGCCCTGTTGCTGTTTGTATTCTGATGTTAATTCTGCTTCCTCACGAATAGTGGATCACATACTCAGATGATTTCATGTGAATCTTCTCCCTATTCTAACTGGTCAAATAAAGGCTGTAGGCTGTGATTGGGCAGAAGAAGTGAATGGTGGAGCTAAAGGCTTTCCACAGTAGAATAGAGAGAAAGGAAAGAGAGAAGACGAAGAGGTAGAAAGAATCTGGAGTAGAACCACATGGGCTGGAGAAACAGCAAATAGCAAAGGATCTCATAGCTGGGGAATAGATTATTGTAGAGCCGCCCAATCTAGGTGTAAAGCTTATAAATATAATAACTGAGTTGTATGTATGTTTGTTTGTTTGTTTTGCATGGGCTTACTGTGGTTGGAGATTTTTTTTGCAACAAATTGGTGCCCATCTTATTGCTTAGTACCCCAACTAAACTGAGGTAAAAGTATACTGCCTCCCCACCCCAAATATATGGGTGGGGTAGTGATCAAAATCTGCACCAGTGATTTCCAGAGTGGTTGTACAAGCTTGCAATCCTGCCAGCAATGGAGGAGAGTTCTTCTTTCTCCACAACCTCGCTAGCATCTGCTGTCACCTGAATTTTTAATCTTAGCCATTCTGACTGGAGTGAGATGGAATCTCAGGGTTGTTTTGATTTTCATTTCCCTGATTACTAAGGATGTTGAACATTTTTTCAGGTGTTTCTCAGCCATTCGGTATTCCTCAATTAAGAATTCTTTGTTTAGCTCTGTACCCCATTTTTAATGGGGTTATTTGAATTTCTGGAGTCCATTTTCCTGAGCTCTTGTATATATTGGATATTAGCCCTCTAGCAGATTTAGGAGTCCTGGATATCCCAACACACCCAAAAAGCAAGAATCAGATTTAAAAGCATCCTTCATGATGCTAGTAGAGGACTTTAAGAAATGCAGGAGAACTCTGCTAACGAGGTACAAGTCCTTAAACAAAAACAGGAGAATACTTCTAAAGAGGTAGAAGTGCTTAAAGAAAGAGGAGAGAATAGAAACAAACAGGTGATGGAAATGAACAAAACAATCCAAGACCTAAAAAAGGAAGTAGAAGCAATAAAGGAAACCCAAAATGTGACAACTCTGGAGATAGAAACCCTAGGAAAAAAATCAGGAACCATAGATGTGAGCATCAGCATTAGAAAAGAGGAGATAGAAGAGGGAATCTCAGCTGCAGAAGATTCCATAGAGAACATGGGCGCAAAAATCAAAGAAAATGCAAAATGCATAAAGATACTAAATCAAAACATCCAAGAAATCCAGAACACAATGAGAAGCCAAACCTTTGGATAATAGGAGTATATGAGAATGAAGATTTTCAACTTAAAGGGCCAGCAAATATCTTCAACAAAATTATAGAAGAAAACTTCCTGAATCTAAAGAACGAGATGCCCATGAACATAAAAGAAGCCTACAGAACTCCAAATAGACTGTACCAGAAAAGAAATCCCTCCCAACACATAATAATCAGAACAACAAATGTACTACATAAAGATAGAATATTAAAAGCAGCAAGGGAAAAAGATCAAGTAACATTAAAAAGGCAGGCCTATTAGAATTACACCAGAGTTCTCACCAGAGACTATGAAAGCCAGAAGATCCTGGACAGATGTGATACAGACCCTAAGAGAANACAAATGCCAGCCCAGGCTANTATACCCAGCAAAACTCTCAATTACCATAGATGGAGAAACCAAAGTATTCCATGACAAAACTAAATTCACACAATATCTATCCACGAATCCAGCCCTTCAAAGGATAATAAAGGGAAAGCATCAACACAAGGACAGAAACTCCATCCTAGAAAAACCAAGAAAGTAATCCTTCAACAAACTTAAGAAGACAGCTACAAGAACAAAATCCCAACTTTAACAACAAAAATAACAGGAAACAATTACTTTTCTTTAATTTCTCTTAACATCAATGGACTCAATTCCCACAATAAAAAGACATAGACTAATAGACTGGTTACACAAACAGGACCCAACATTTTGCTTCTTACAGGAAACCCATCTCAGGGAAAAAGATAGACATTACCTCAAAGTGAAAGGCTGGAAAACAATTTTCTCAGGAAATGGTCCGAAGAAACAAGCTGGAGTAACCATTGTAATATCGAATAAAATTGACTTCCAACCCAAAGTTATCAAAAAAGACAAGGAGGAGCACATCATACTCATCAAAGGTAAAATCTACCAAGAGGAACTCTCAATTCTGAATATCTATGCTCCAAATAAAAGAGCAGCCACATACATTAAAGAAACTTTTGGAAAGCTTAAAGCACACATTGCACCTCAGACAATAATAGTGTGAGATTTCAACATCCCACTCTCACCAATGGACAGATCCTGGAAGCAGAAAGTAAACAGACACACATGGACACTAATAGAAGTTATGAAACAAATGGATTTAATAGATATCTACAGAACATTTAATCCTAAAACGAAAGGATGTATCTTCTTCTCTTAGTAAGATTCTTACTTTTGCTTTTTGCCATTTGGTAATCCCTGGCATTAGATGCTATAGCTGTCTCTGACTGGAGCTTGTTCCTCCTATGGTTCTGTTAGCCTTTGTCAGCCCTCCTTGGAGGCCAACTCTCTCCTGAGTCTCAGTTGTGAGAGTACTTTCTGCAGGCCACGTCTCCTCTGAAGGGGAAAGAGCACAGAGGTCTAGAGCTCAGATCTGCCTCCTGGATGAAGATGAAGGCCCAAACCAGAACCTGTCCCAGAAGCTATGTTACTTCTGCAGTCCACAGGCTCTCCTGCGCAGATTGTTCTCTGAGGGATCCGGGATACAAGATGACTCTCCCACCTGCTCCAGTAGCCAGAGCCCTCCTTGTCGGCCACCCCTCTCCTGGCAGAGAAGGAGCTCAGGTGTCTGGAGCTTAGATCTGTTACCTGGCTGAAGATGAGGGCCCGAACCAGGGCCTGTCCCAGAAGCTATGCTTGCTTTGTCACTTTTATATGCTTCTGTAATCAAAGAATATTGTATCTTAACAATTTATGTTGTCAGTGATTAAAATTCTTGTGAAAATGAACTTTTGTGAATACATAAAGCCATTGAAAGACACAGGTTGTCTAAGTAGGTCTAGCCATACATAGGTGTGCTTCCTGTCTGATAAAAAGNAAAGAAAAGAAAACTGAATGGTGCATTCTGTTTCATTCCACCCTTGCTGCTTTTGCTTCTGACCCTGGCCCCCATCTGCAGTGGGAATTCCAGTAGTAGGCTGCAGCATCCCAAAAGTGAATTTTAGAATACAATCATGTAAAGTCCAGATGTAGATAAGGGTGATAGACTATTCATATTGGAGCACGTGAAGCATTACCCATACAGTTTTGATCATCATCACATTTTCAAATTAGGTGAAACACTGTAATGGTGTTTGATACCAAGATACCATTCATAAAAGTACATCCCTGCTTCTACACATATAATGGCATCCTGTTCTTGTGGCTGTCTTTTAGGTTTCATGAAGGATTACCTTCTTTTTTCTAGGACGTGGTTTCCATCCTTGTACTGGTGCTCTGTTTGTCTGCTGTAATTCTAATAGACCTGCCTTTGTATTTTACTTGATCGTTTTCTCTTACTGCTTTTAATATTCTATCTTTACTTAATACTATTAATGCCCAATCTACAGGACAGAGAAGGATAAATCTTGTAGAGGGAGACTTCAGTGTGATAAACTGAACCAATACTGATGTGACTAAGTCTTGTTGGCTTTTCCTTGCTTCAGGACCTCCTTATTATGAAGGAACTGCAGTGTCTGGAACATTCCATAACACTACCAACCACGAGGCTTGTGTATCTGGAAACAGTCATAGATTGACAATTGCCAAAGTCACAGGTACACGAACCTGCTTGGGAAATCCATCGGCTGCCTACAGACTTTTGTGTAATGAGACACTTGAGAGCCCTTGGACTTCTGATATTAGATACTTATTTCCTGGCCTAGATAAATGGTGGGCCTGTATTACAGGTTTGACTCCTTGTATGTCAACTTCTGTGTTTAATAACACAGTGTTTAAAGACTATTGTGTTCTTATACAATTAGTACCTAGAGTCCTTTACCACCCTATTAACTATTTTGAAGATTAATTTGACAGGTGACTAATCTGTTACCAGAGTGAGCCCATCTCACTGACTTTGGCAGTAATCTTAGGCATCATAGTTGCTGTGGGCATGGGGACAGGCACTGCTGCACTCATACAACAGCCTCACTATTTCCAAAAGCTAAGATCAGTTATGAATTAGGATTTGAGAGCATTAGAACAATTCATAACTAAGCTTAAAGAATCTTTAACTTCTCTTTTAGAGGTAGGCCTCCAAAATGGGAGAGGTTTAGACTTGTTGTTTTTAAAAGATGGAAGATTATGTGCTGCCCTCAAAGAAGAATGTTGCTTTATGTAGATCACTCCAGGTTGATTGAAGACTCTATGAGAAAACTTAGAGAGAGATTAGACAAAAGACACACAGAGAGACAGAGGCACATCAGGGATGGTTTGAAAATTGGTTTAATAAAACTCCATGGATTAGTACTTTGATATCTTCCCTTTTGATTTTGTGTGGGAAGCCAGAATGAATCGCCACAAGATGGCGCTGGCTCCCTGTGTGTTTTCCTTGTGAGTAAGCAAGTGCGCTTGTGCGTTCGGGGTTCTGCCCCGTCACTGCTCAGCCCGGAGCATAGTTATGAGTTTCTGATTGCATATCCAATCAGGAGTTTTCGGGCTCGGGGTCTTTCGCTTTAGTAACTAACCAAACAATAAACGTTTGTGGAAGAAGTCTATTGTCCCATCTCTTCCTTGCTGGCGGGGGAGTGGACAGCGACAAGTGGTGCTGGAAACCCGGGATTAAGATCAGCGGCGCAGAGGAGACCCCAGAATTCTGGTAGGCTTCAGAACCACATAACGTGGGTATAGTCCGGTAGAGTTGATTAAGGTATAGCGGATTTGCTCTGAGAGATATGACTCCTTATGCTTTTGAACCGTATTGGATTCTCTTCCTCTTAATATCATTTGGCTTCTGTGTCCTCATTTTTTTCGTGTGCTGCACAGAGTATTGTTGTGGTCGGAAATGCAATTCTCAGTCATCCAGCCAGTAAAACGAGTGTAGATAAACTCGCTGGCCCCTTGTGTGAGTCTTGTGTAGATAAACAAGCATCATGGGAAATACTCCATCGAAAAATATGATTGTTGCATTGCAGGCTTTTTTGAAAGAGAGAGGATTAAAAATATCAGAAGATAATTTAGGATGGTTTATAAAGGAAGTTGATAGAATAGC
>NW_018393272.1:0-11490 GCF_900095145.1 Mus pahari
GAATGTGGATGCCCTTGCATTTGGAGCATAGGTACTCAGGATTGAGAGTTTATCTTGGAAGATTTTACCTTTGATGAGTATGAAGTACCCCTCCTTGTCATTTTTGATAACTTTGGGTTGGAAGTCGAGTTTATTTGTGAGCAATTGGATTGTGTTCCACTCACCAGTGATCCTAAGATCGCTTGGGCAGTCCTCTAGGGACAATGGGGTGTCTGCCAAATCCACGCCCTAGGTGACCCGGTGCTAGTGTAGACCAGAAGGGATTTCTGCCCCTGATCAGGCCAGTTCTCTGCTTCCCTAGTGCTGTCTCCAGTCCCCTGAGTGATTGGATTGGAGCAGCTTGAATTTTTTTTAATAGAATCTATAGATTGCCTTTGATGGGATGGCCATTTTTACTATGTTATTTCTTCCAATCCATGAGCATGGAAGATCTCTCCATTTTCTGAGGTCTTCTTCAATTTCTTTCTTGAGAGACTTGAATTTATTGTCATATTATTCACTTGTTTGGTTAGAGTTACTCCAAGATACTTTATGATATTTGTGGCTATTGTGATGGGCATTATTTCCCTAATTTCTTTCTCAGGCTGTTTATCCTTTGTATAAAGGAAGCCTACTGATTTATTTGAGTTAATTTTATATCTAGCCACTTTGCTGAAGTTGTTTGTTTATCAACTGGAGAAGTTCTCTGGTAGAATTCTTGGGGTTGCTTCTGTATGCTATAATATCATCTACAAATAGTGATACGTTTATTTCTTCCTTACCAATTTTATTCCCTTGATCTCTTTTTGTTGTCTTATTGTTCTAGCTAACACTTAGAATACTATATTGAATAGATATGGGGAGAGTGGGCATCCTTGTTTTGTCCCCAATTTCAGTGGGATTGCTTCAAGTATGTCTCCATTTAATTAAATATTGGTTGTTAGTAAAGTGCTTTTATTAAGTTTAGGTATTACCCTTGAATTCCTGATCTCTCCAATACTTTTAACACGAAGGGGTGTAATATTTTGTCAAATGCTTTTTCAGCATCTAAGGAGATGATCATGTGATTTTTTTCTTTGTTTGTTTATATAGTGGATTACATTAATGCATTTTCATATATTAAACCAACCTTGCATCCCTGGGATAAAGCCTACTTGATCGCAGCGAATGATGGTTTTGATGTGTTCTTGGATTTGGCTTGCAAGAATTTTATTGAGTATTTTTGCATTGATACTTATAAGCGAGGTTGGCCTGAAGTTCTACTTTTTGGTTGGGTCCTTGTGTGGTTTAGGTATCAGAGTAATTGTGGCTTCATAAAATAAGTTAGGTACTATTCCTTCTGTTTCTATTTTATAGAATAGTTTGAGGAAAATTGTATCAGGTCTTCGTTGAAGGTGTGGTAGAATTCTGCACTAAATACATGTGGCCCTGGGCTTTTTTGTTTGGGTGGTTTTAATGACTTCTATTTCCTTGTGTAATATGGGCCTGTTCAGATAGTTTACCTGCTCTTGATTTAACTGTGGTATGTGGCATCTGTCTAGAAAAAACCATCCATTTCATCTACATTTCCCAGTATTGTTGAGTAGGCTTTTATAGTAGGATCTGATGAATTTTTTTAAATTTCCCGTTTCTGTTGTTATATCTCTCCTTTCATTTCTGGTTTTATTAATTTGGATACTGCCTCTTGGCCTTTTAGTTAGTTTGGTTAGGGCTTTATCTACCTTGTTGATTCTTTCAAAGAACCAGATTTTGATTTTGCTGATTCTTTGTATTGTTTTCTTTCTTTCTATTTGGTTAATTTTGGCCCTGAATTTGACTATTTCCTGCCCTCTAATCCTCTTAGGTGAGTTGGCTTCTTTTTGTTCTAGGGCTCTCAGGTGTGCTGTTAATTTGTTAGTGTAAGATCTCTCCAGTTTCTATACCAGGGCACTTAGTGCTATGAACTTTCCTCTTAGCACTGCTTTCATTGTTTCCTATAGGTGAGTATGATGTGTCAATATTTTGATTAAATTCCAGGAAGTCTTTCTTTCTTTATTTCTTCCTTGACCAAGTTATCACTGAGTAAAGAGTTGCTCAGTTTCCATGTGCATGTAGGCTTTCTGTAGTTTTTCTTGTTATTGAAGACCAGCCTTAGACCATGGTGTCCTGATAGGATGCGTGGTATTATTTCAATCTTCTTGTATCTGTTGAGGGTTGTTTTGTGACCAATTATGTGGTCGATTTTGGAGAAGGTACCATGAGGTGCTGAGAAGAAGGTATATTCTTTCTTTTAGGGTGAAATGTTCTGTAGATATCTGTTAAATCCATTTGTTTCATAACTTCTGTTAGTGTCCATGTGTCTCTGTTTAGTTTCTGTTTCCAGGATCTGTCCATTGGTGAGAGTGGGGTGTTGAAATCTTCCACCATTATTGTGTGGGGTTCAATGTGTGTTTTGAGTTTTAGTAAAGATTATTTTATGAATTTGGGTGCTCTTGCATTTGGGGCATAGATGTTCAGAATTGAGAAATTTGTGTGTGTGTGTGTGTGTGTGTGTGTGTGTATACATGCACACGCGTGCTGAGAAGAAGGTATATTCTTTTGCTTTAGGATGAAATGTTCTATAAACAGCTATAGATCCATTTGGTTCATAACTTCTGTTAGTTTCACTGAGTCTATGTCAGAAAACCCCAGCCTCCGACCAGCAGAGACTGGGAAGGAATGACACATGGAGGCACGCACGGGGTTTGAGCAGCTTCCACAGCTTCCAGCTGCAGCTTCCTTTATTCTCTTTCAGCTTCTGCCCTATTATCCGTTAGCTTCTGCTTCAGCTCTATTCCCTATACCCTAGCTTCTGCTGCACACATGCAAAAATCCTCACAAGCTCACACACTCTAGGGGATCGCCTAATTTATCCCCTTCCACCCTCTGCACTCGTCTCTCATCACTCTTCATCATCCAATCAGCATTCAGCACGCTCTGAACATGAGCCATGCACACAGACAGGGTGCGTGTTGATAGGCCAGTGACTCAATACCATGCTGTATGACGATTGTGTCCTGGATTTCCTGGATGTTTTGGGTTAGGAGCTTTTTGTATTTTGCATTTCCTTTGATTGTTGTGTCCATGTTTTCTATGGGATCTCCTGCTCTTGTGATTCTCTCTTCTATCTCTTGTATTCTGTTGGTGATTCTTGCATCTATGACTCCTGCTCTTTCCTAAATTTTCTAACTCCAGGGTTGTCTCCTTTCGTGATTTCTTTGTTTCTATTTCCATTTTTAGCTCTTAGATTGTTTTGTTCATTTCCTTCACCTGTTTGATTGTGTTTTCTTGTAATTCTTTAAGGGATTTTTGTGTTTCCTCTTTAAGGGATTTTAGCTGTTTACCTGTGTTCTCCTGCATTTCTTTATGGGAATTATTTTTGTCCTTCTTAAAGTTCTCATTGTCATGAGAAGTGATTTCAGATCCAAGTCTTGCTTTTCTGGTATGATGGTATATCTACAACTTGCTATGGTGGGATAATTGGGTTCTGATGATGCCAAATAACCTTGGTTTCTTTTGCTTATGTTCTTATGTTTGCCTCCCACCATCTGATTATGTCTAGTGCTCCCTTCCCTCAATATATCTGACCAGACCCTGTGTCAGAACTCCTCAGAGTCCAGCTATCTATGTGATCCTGTGATTCTGGGATCCTGGGATCCTGAGATTCTGGGTGTGTCAGAGCTCCTGGGAGTCAAGCTGCCTCTGGAATCCTGAGCTCCTGATGTGGTTAAGCTCCTGGAATCCTGGAGCTCCTCAAGGTCCTGTGATCCTGGCCTTGTTAGACTACCTGGGATTTGAACATCCTCTGTGTGCTGTGGGTCTGGCTGCAGAGTTTGCACCCAAGGTAAACTGGCACAGACTGGAAGGAAACTGAGCCACTGGTCGGGTGTGTTACCTGCTTCCCTGGATCCTGCTGGTCCCAGTTACTCCAGGTGGTGTTGGAACAGTCATCATATCCTACTCTACTCTGATGTTTCTTAGAGAGTACAGAGAAAACAGTGATCAATGTAAATAGTTCTAGGATGATTACTGATGTGAAATTATACAGGGTACCTATTCCCTCTTCTATAGTGTTTTCCATTATTAACACAGAAAATAGTTTCAGTTTTTAATCTTGCTAATTCTCTCTTTACTTCATTGAATATGCCTCATTTTTAAGTTTAAAATTTCTTTCTATGACTGTCAATATTCAGTTTCTTTCCTTTTGCAACATCTAAGCACATTTACAAAACACTTATTCTTCTTTCTCTTTTACTGCTTCAAAATGTAATATTTGTTTCAGTACTTAGGCTTCTCTGAACTGTCCTCTGGGCACTGTTAACTCTGAGCACACATTACTGACTTTGAGGTCTAGAATTTCAGTTTCTCTGATTCCAGATTATGCCTTCTTGTCATGCTCCTATGCTTGGATTCTCTCTCCTGGGTCTTGTGTCTAGAATTCATATTCTTAGCCAGGATCTCATGCCCATCAGTGATGTGCCTGATATTGCAGGTCATTTGTGGGATGCTGTTTGCAGTTTAAGAAAGACAGAGAGACATCTGTGTAATTTAAAGCTGCTGGCCTTTACCTGGTGCAGGCTTCCCACCTCTGTTCTCTCTCCTTTCTTTCTTCCTTCTGCATCTGCTAGCATTTCTGCCTGCACAGAAGGTCTGCCAGTTCTACTGACCCTGCTTAAGGTGCCAGCCCTTTATTATGTAAAAGCCACACTCCATACTCAACCGTTTGGCTATGCAGGCTACATGAACTTCCCCACTGTAGTTTGCCTTTCATTTTTGAAAAATTGAGAAACATTTATGTTCTACTAGTCTGGTTTCAACACAATTAACATTTGAAAACACAGGGACACACTCTTTCTCGCTTTCTTTCTTTCTTTCTTTCTTTCTTTCTTTCTTTCTTTCTTTCTCATCTCTCTCTCTTTCTTTCTGTCTGTCTGTCTGTCTGTCTGTCTGTCTTTTTTGGGTTGGGTTTTTCTTTTATTTTTATTTTTATTAATTAATGATTTACCTTATTTACTTACATCCCAAAAGTTTCTCCCACTTCCTAGTCACCCCTCCCCTACATCTCACATTCCCTTCATGTCTTGAGAGGGTACTCCCTCACCATGAGTCATCAACTCTACAGGATGAAGCCCATCCTCTCCCACTGAGGCCAGACAAGGCATCCCTCTACTACACATGTGCCTGGGATCTTGGACCAGCCCTTGCATGCTTTTTGGTTGAGGCTCAATTTTTGGGAGCTCTCAGGGGTCCAGGTTTGTTGACGCTGTTGGTCTTCCTGTTGGATTGACATCCCTTTCCGTTGCTTCAATCCTTCCCCCAACTCTTCCAGAGGGGTCCCAGACATCTGTCCTATGTTTACTTTTTTTTTCTCTATACTTGTCTTAGTCAGCTGGTGGGTAGCCTCTCAGAGAATAGCTATGCTAGGTTCCTGTCAATAAGTATAACATAGCATCAGTAACAGTGTTAGGGACTGCTCATAGAATAGATCTCAAGTTGGGCCAGTCACTGGTTGGCCATTCCTTCAGTGTCTACTCCATTGTTTGTTCCTCTATTTCTTTTAGACAGAAGCAATTTTGGGTAAAAAAATTGTGAAGGTGGGTGTCCACATCCTTACACTGGGGGTCCTGTCTGGGTAGTGGAGGTGGTCTCTTCAGGTTTCAAATACATGCTGTTTAGCATTTTGGCTAAGGTTACCTTCACTGAGGGGTGAAGTCTGCTAGGCTCATCCTAGGTCTCTGAGACTTTCTAGAGATTCCCTCACCCCAAACCCACCCTCAGCCCCCACACTAAACACCAACTTCCTCCTCCCACCCTCCAACTCCATCAGCTGCATGTTTGTATTCATTCTCCTGGCTGTCTGTGTCCTGCTCCTGTCTCTCCCCATACCTGATTCTATCTTCCCTTTCTCCTTAGCCTCCCCTTTCCCACCAAGATACTTCCCTCCTTGTGCCTCCCATGACTAACATGTTTCACCTTCTAAGTGGGATTTAGACATCCTCATTTTGGACTTCCTTTTTGTTTACCTTCTTTGGGTCTGTGGGGCATACTTTGGATATTCTGTCTTTTTTCTCTAACATCCACTTATCAGTGAGTACATACCATGCATGGCTTTTTCAAGTCTGGTTTTCCTAACTCAGAATGTTATTTTCTAGTTCCATCCATTTGCCTGAAAAATTCATGATATCCTTGTTTTGAATAGCTGAATAGTATTCTATGGTGCAAATGAACCACTTCTTCTGTACCCATTCTTTGATTTACAGACATCTACCTTGCTTCCAGTTTGTGGCTATTATGAATAAGGCTGATCTAAACATAGTGGAGAAAAAGAGGGACACTTTTTCATGGCTAATAAATGCAATATTTGTGGGTCATACCAATAATTTATGAAGTAGAAAGTGATTTTCAGATTCTGAATACAGTGTGGAATAATGAAATCAAGCAAGTTAATTTTTCTGTTCCTTCATTTATTCAACATTTGTAATGAAACGATGAATAAGAACCCAAGAAGGAAGGTTTCTAACTGGCCTTGTCAAGTGCACAGACTCTGAATGGAGAAGAGCCAGGCATGTGTCATTAGAATTGAATGAGGTCAGCAACTAGCACATGCCAACAGGGAAAGTACATTGAGATGAGGTTAGGCAAAGGCTGAGCACCAAAGCTTAACAGTGCATTGTATGAGGTTGGATTTTTATTCTCTCTCTCTCTCTCTCTCTCTCTCTCTCTCTCTCTCTCTCTCTCTCTCTCTCTCTCTCTCTCTTTCTGCCCCATTGGTTAAATCAGTGAGAAAAATCAGAGGTGAATGATCCAGAGGTATAACCTCATCCAGTTTGTGTTTTCAAAAGGATATTCTAACTACTGTGAGGAGAACAAAGGATTCCTGGTTATTTTAAATAAGAAAGGTCATATCTGGAAATGAGTAGGTAAAGTACGACTCTGGCTTCTGTATCGTGCAGCTAGCTGAATGACTGCCAGTGCCTTCAGCCAGGCAGGAGGAGACTCAGCAAGAACAGTGCATCAGTCAGAGTTCTCAAGGGAAAAAAACCCATGGGACTCAAATCTACATGATAAAGTCTTGTTGAGTCAGCTTTATTAAAACTGCAACCTCAGCTGAATCACACCTGACAGGCTGAGAGCTGAGAACCAAGTGGCTGCCTGATTCTTGAGGTTGGCAAACGAAGGAGATATTGATGTCGGCATTCAAAGGTTGTCAGCCAGGTGTGGGGGCCCTGGCCTTTAATCTCAGCACTTTAGAGGCAAAAGCATGTGGAACATTTTGAATTCAAGGGTAGCCTGATTGACTTAGTGAGTTACACAGGAGCCAGAACTACTCAGTGAAATATTGTCATTAAAAAAAGAAAAAAACATTTAAAGAAAGGTGTGTCAAAGAGGGGTACTTTAATTCTTTGACTCAGTTTCAATATGAAACATTATAATGAAAGTCATGTAGGGACAAACAGGAGGATAATAGTCACCCTCTTCATTCCAAGGTTCACACTCTTATGACAACAGACAGCACAGAAAATAGTGAGGCAGGTTTCTGTAATCAAAGTTTTAAATGACACAGGACACTTTGGAAATGGAGTCTCAAATACCCAAGAACAGGTATCCATCTTTCATGTATTTGACCCAAAATGAATAGATAACTGCAGATGTGACTGGACAGAGAGGTTTGTGACCTCCCAGTGAAAGACTGGATAGGAGAACCAGCAAGCCTTGTCTGTTCAGATGTTGGTCCAGCTGCGAGGAGGTCTCTCTCTATGGTACCAGGCAGAATCCCTCCTAGAATGAAGATTTTATGACCTACTGCCAGGCAAGGCTGGTCAAAGAACCTACTCAGGGTCAAGACCTATACAAAAGAGCAGAGGAAATTTTGAACAAGGTTTCTAGGTTTTATGGCTGTCTTCAAGAGAAGGGTTCTATGATTTGCCTTCAGAAAGAATATGTCTTTGGTCATAATAGGGACAGAATGTAGTGCCTTGAGAAAGCTTGGCAAAGAGGTTCACCACTGATCTACGTCTTCAATATGTCATTTTCTGAGTCTGAACATCAGCAAAGAAAGTTACAAGAACATTCCATTTAAAGTTGGTGGGTGTTAGCACTAGCACAGGAACACATGCATATAATCCCAGAATTTTAGAGACAGATTCGTGAGTTCAAGATGAAGATGGACTACATGAGGAGTTCAAAGAAAGCCTATGTGTGCTACATAATGGAAACGTTCTGTCTCCAATGAAATCAGTTTTTAGAACTCTGGTTGACCATCATGTTTGTTAATCCTGCCAAGTTGAGAGGATTTGGGTAGACAGACCTTAGATGCAAACCTCTCCACCTCACTAAGCACATTCCACAGCAGCCTCTCAGGCCACGTTCCCTACACTTCTTCTTAGAAGGAGGCCGTATTTCTTTTCTGTAAGTCAAACCACATAGAAATCTACAAAGCTGACAGAGTGAGGCTGTGTCAGTTGAGGTACAGGATTAAAAGAAGAAGCCTAAGATTCTGATGTTATACAGAGATTGCCAGACACTGGGTTTTAGAATCTAAAGAAAGGGGACTGAGCAGGGTTTTTCCCCCTTTTACTGCTGCTATTTAAGGACAGAGTCTCAGCCCTCTGGGATGAAGGATTTTGGCTGTTTATAGATATGTGTATTTCATGTTTATTTTGATTTCTAGATTGTTTAAAATACAGATGAACACAGTAAAACAACAGATATCTATGTCTCTCTCACTCAGAACGGAACCTGTCTACCTCCTCTCTCTCTGGTGGAATCAATCTAGTGCCCAGAGATGAGTGAGCAGTAAGCCTATGCCCTTTGCTGTGCCCTATTACATTTTATCCCTATCTCTTCTCTCTTGACACCAGCAATTCTTCTAAAGAGGCCTCTTACCTTTTAAATGGTTAGGATATTACCTGATAAGTCACCCACTGACTGTAAATTCATCACTTGGGAAGCAGAGGCAGAAGGTGTCAGACATTCAAGGTCATTCCTGTAATCCCAGGACTCTGCAGGTAGAGGCAGAAGAGTCAAAAGTTCAAGGTTTGCAGTGAGTTCCGGGACAGCCTGAGCTACAGAGTGAATTCTAGAACAGCCTGGGGTACAAGCATGCCCTTCTAAAAATATATAATCACCTAATGTGGTGGCTCATGTCTTTAATCCCAGCAATTGGGACTCAGAGGAAGGCAGATCTCTGTGAATTTAAGACCAGACTTATCTACAGAGTTTATTCCAGAACATCCAGGGGCTGTTAAACAGAGAAACCTTGACTCACAAAACAAGAGCAAGAACAAGAACAACAAAACCAATAAAACCCCAAGAAAATCTACAGCAGCAGAAGAAATAAAGGTGTTTGCCATGTGACTCTTCATGTGTGAAGATAAACATTGAAACTGCCAGTAAAAACCCACTGTAGACAGGTTTTGTGTGTGTATGTGTGTGTGTGTGTGTGTATGTGTGTGGTTTGTGGTTTTTTTTGTTTGTTTGTTTTGTTTTGTTTTCTCTTTTGGTTTCTAGAGACAGGGTTTCTCTGTATAGCCCTGGCTGTCCTGGAATTTACTCTGTAGACCAGGCTGGCCTTGAACTCAGAAACCTGCCTGCCCAGATTTATGAGTTCGAGGCCAGCCTGGTCTACAAAGTGAGTTCCAGGACAGCCAGGGCTATACAGAGAAACCTTGTCTCGAAAAACAACAACAACAACAACAACAAAACAACAACAACAACAACAGCAACAAAGAAATCTACCTGCCTCTGCCTCCCAAGTGCTGGGATTAAAGGCATGGTCCATTGCTGCCTGGCTTCATAGACAGTTTTATTAACTTTCTAATGTTGGGTGGATCCCGAGAAACCAGCCTTGACATTATTAGGTATTCTCTTTAGAGAACTCTTCAAGCATTAACATATTTAGAAACTCAGGTTATACATGCCCTTTCTCCTATGGCACAAGAGGATGACATTATTAGCACAGAGATTGCAGGGAGGAACCATGCTCACCACACCTGAGTCCTGGGCACACAAGCTTGCTCACTTCCCCCAACTCATTTCCCCCCAACTCCACTCAGCATTTCCTCTCAGGGATGCAGCAAGACTTGCCTGTGGCAACACTCATTTCCCCAGTCCCTCAGATACTGCGGAGATAAGACAGTAGAGGAGGAGTTTACAGACAACTTTAAAACCCTGAGTCTCAGTGCTTGCAGGATCATTTCTTCTCACCATCCTGCCCAGCAATGAGTCAAGAAAACTTAAAAATAAAGGGAGGCTTGTCAGAAGCCAGACCTGCCACACCAGAAATCCAGGAGATTGCTAACAAGGTGAGTCCATGTATTTCAGGAAAAAGATTGATCCCAGATCAAACCATCATAATTTGATTCACCTTTTGACACTGCAGTAAGAGTGTGGGATATCACAGAAAACAGAACTATATAGGTTTGGTTCAGCCTTTTATACAACTGGAAGTGAAACATTAAGGCTTTCAGAGAAATTTTAAGACCCCCAAGAGTAAAATGGGCCAAGCCACGCTCTTTGCTGCAGCCTCAGTTTCCCCAGTAGCTGAAGGTGAATTCATGTTGGATGGTCTCTATGCCTCACATGTCTTATCCCAGGAGCTCTAATGACTGATGGAATTTTCCAGTTGCTCTAGTTGAAGCTGATGTATGGAGGTTCCTAAAGTTGTAAAGAATCCCTGAAATGATTCCAGGATGCTACACCCACCAAACCATCACGGTCAAAATAGAACTCAGTGTTTCTAGCAGGTTAATACATGTTCCATTTCTAACATCTGCATAAAAAGATGTATCATGGTGCCTGTTTTCCAAAGGAGAATTATGAAGGTAGGTTTGCAATCTGTCACTTTAATTTCTTACATCATGATGTTGTCCTTTATGAAACGGAATCATCCTGGAGGACCACATCAGTGTGGTTTATTATTTGCTTATGTGTTTGTGTGTTTCTTTGAGACTTGGTTTGCTAGATGGTCTAGCCTGCAGGTAACCCAGGCTAGCCTCAAACGCAATGCATTCCTCCTGCTTCAACTTCTCAAGTGCTGGGATTACAGGCATGTGCCACCATACTAGGCACCATCAGATTTTATGTGAATAGAACAGATGGGAGCCTTCATGCTTAGGGCACTGAACATTCTACATGGGGTCACAGTCCTAAAATTCAGTGACCAAATAATTTAGTCTATTATTAATTAAGTCTAAATAGTTCTCAACCATAGGATTATTTCAATAAATATCATGGAGCCTTTTATTTTTAAGGAATATTAAATCTTTAAATCTTCATTAGAATCCTTACATCAAGTTGGTATTCTCAACCTTAAATGTGCACATGAGTCACCTGTCACTCTAGATTAAATGCAGATCTCACTGAAGAGGGCTAGACAGGTCTGCGTGTCCATATTTCTTCCAAGGTCTCTGGGACAGTGAGCATTCCTACCCATGACTTCACTTTCCTGTAGGACCTGATATAAGAATTAGAAGAGATGAAGCCTTAAAATAG